>NC_046157.1:42426714-42534214 GCF_011064425.1 Rattus rattus | reverse complement strand
TCAGCGACGACAAAGACAGTGGTTGCCATAGGATAGCTCAAGTTGGTGCTGATCTTCACTTCCAGCCTGGAGAAAAATCCAGGCCGCCTTAAAGTTTATGTGTCAAGGATCTCTGGAGCCAATAGTTTCGTATTGACAAAAATGAAGGCTTTGGTCAGCAACCTATACAAGGAAGAGCCCGTTTTTTTGCTAGAAAAAAATGAAAATACATATATGAAAAATGTTTCCGAAAGATGTCTGTATCCTAGCCCACAGAAGTGATGAATACATTACCTTACACGGCCAAAGGACTTTTGCAGAAGTGATTGAAGTTTAAGACCTTGGAATGGGACAATTACCTGGGTGGATAATGTAATCACAAAGTCCTCTTAAGAGAAATAGGAGTTGACCTCAGTGACAGAGACATGAAGGTACTGTGCTTCTGGCTTTGAGGGTATAAAAAGATGTGTCCTAAGGGCACACGCATCTCGGTAGCCTCCAGACGAGCAATTGTAACCTCTCACCTCCAGAGCTGTGAGAGCCGAATGGTGCTGCTGGGAAGCACCGAGCTGTGCTGTTATCTGAAGCTGCAGGAGGGTCTCAGGGCACGGCTGCTGTAGATCAGGTTCTGGTTTTCCTCGTCGATACAGCCCATGGACAATGCACACCTTTACTGAGTTGGGAAATGGAGGATGTCTCCATGCTTGCTGGGGTTTTCTCTTACAAAGCGGCCCAGCCTCTGACCCTTACTACTGAGATCTCCTGGGTTGTCACACTATCCCAGCCCATGTTTCTCCCACTGGCACCGTCTGCAGGAAATTTGCTTCCCAAGATTAAGACAGCAGATCCTTAAGGTCCACATACAAGAAATAAACACTCCCTGAACCTCAGACCAGCTTTATTCCAAATTATCGCATTTTATCTGTTATAGATAAGGAGAAAGGTTTTCCTTTTAACCCAAATCCCTAAAACACATATGTATGAGGAAGAGAAACGAGTTATTTCCAGTCAAAACATAATGCATCTTAACTTTCTGAATTTTGACCACCTGTAGTCGAAGGAAGCTTGGGTCTTTGACTTAACCAATCTTGGCTGTTGAGAATATGAAATATTAAATTTGGCTTTGTCTACCTCGTCTAATTGCATTTTATAAATATCCTAAGCCCTGTTTTCTTCGTTACAGCAGAGATATTATCTCATCTGCATCCTTTTGGTAGTGACTTTAATTTGGTAGATTAATACTCTGCCAGAGCCTGACAAATACAGAACAACCATTGGACTGAGAACAGGGTCCCCAATGGAGGAGTTAGAGAAAGAACTGAAGGAGCTGAAGGGGGTTGCAACCCCATAGGAAGAAAAACAATATCAACCAACCAGACCCCCCCAGAGCTCCCAGGGACTAAACCACCAACCAAAGAGTACACATGGAGGGTCCTATGACTCCATCCACATATGTAGCAGGGGATGGCCTTATCGGGTATCAGTGGGAGAAGAGTCTCTTGGTCCTTGAAGGTTCCATGCCACAATGTAGGGGAATGCCAGGGCTAAATGAATTACCTAAGACTACACTATGGACTTTTGACTTTTTTTTTTTTTTCTGGAGCTGGGGACCGAACCCAGGGCCTTGCGCTTGCTATGCTCTACCACTGAGCTAAATCCCCAACCCCCGGACTTTTGACTTTAATGTTCCACATTTACACAGAACTCTGCAGCTCAATTCTCCTCTAAGAATGAGAATACCATTTCTTTGTTCATTTATATTAGGAATAAAATGTAAACAGGAAGGTATTTCATTTTCTTAAAATTAAGTACCAGTCATTTTAATAACATTTTTATTTTTGTAAGCGCACAATCTATGTGAGGTGGTGGTGGTCCATACCTTTAATCCTAGCATTAGGGAACAGAAGCAGGAGAATCAGGGCAGGGAGGAGGAAGGGAGTGGGTGGGTGGATGGGGGAGCACCCTCACAGAAGCAGGGGGAGGGGGGATGGGATAGGGGGTCTCTGGAGGGGAAACTGGGAAAGGGGATAACATTTGAAATGTAAATAAGGAAAATATCCAAAAAAAGAAAAAAATGTTTAATCCCTTAAAGCACCGCTTCTTAGACTGCTGCCTCTACACCTGCTACATCAGCAACTTCAGGGCAAATGCAAACGCAACGGTCATACCTCGGTCCTACAGAATTAGAAACCCTGACCAGGGCTAAATATACCCTGTCAGCTCGTGTAAACATTGGTTTAACTTGTCTAGTGCAGAGGTTGAAACTCAAGTCTCTGTCGTTGTGTTAGGGTATGACATGCAGATTGGGATGTTATTAAAATACTACCAAGCGCAAGACACACACAAGACCGCTTGGCATTCTGGGTCACCGTTAGAGTTCCAAGTGTGTTTTGGGTGAGCAACTTCACCAATGGCTCACAATCCTTGGGTGAAAAAATAAGTAAAGTAAAACAAAGCATTCAAGCTTTATTTTAAGCAAAGGTAAGTCAGTGGTAAAAGTCATGAGAGAGAGAGAGAGAGAGAGAGAGAGAGAGAGAGAGAGAGAGAGAGAGAGAACAGAGAAGAAACCATCAAAAGGTTGTTTCTTCTTTTCCTAGTATCTTATGCCTATGTTTCATAATCACAGCACTGCCGGCATGCATGCCTATCCTAGTGTGAATATCTGCACCCCCATTCATATTTTCAAATGTGAGAAAGTGACCATTTTAGTATGCAAGGGTTTGGGACATCGATTAGACTATGGGGTGAACCCTCTGGATTGTTGTCGTTGCAGAAGAGATTTCAGGAAGCTACCTTGTCCCTTCCATGGCTGAGGATGGGGAAGGTTCCTTGTGTGAAAGAAGCAACCACTCAGTCTGCCCATCTCCTGATCTAATTCCTCTGCGTCTACAGCCATGAGTTTGTTTTTGAGACAGGGCCTCAGTATGTACCCCTGGCTGGCCTGGAACTCACTATGTAGACTAGGCTGGTTTTGAACTCACAGACACCTGCCTGTCTCTGAGTACCAAATACTGGGATTAAGGACTGGTGTCACTGGACACGCAAGCTTCTGCAACCGTAAGAATAATTGTTTGTATCATCCAATTTATGATGCCTTATTACACTGATCTGGGTGGGCAGCAATGCCTGCTGGTCCACTAGCACCACTGAGGCAGGGAACCTTCCGATGACCACTGCATTCTCTGATCCCAACACAGCACATGCTGCAAACAGAATCCCAAAAGCAGGTATCTGTGATCTGAATCTTCTTATCCTATGTAGCTTGTCAAGGCATGCTCTCATATAAATATGGATGAGTGAATGAAACCATTGTATACCCAGAATCCCATTTTCCTAACCTTGGTACATTCTAGTATACCATTAGAACTGTCTGGAAATAAGTAGAGTTGGGTTAGTGCCAAAAGAAGGTCTGTTATAATAATTTGGTTATAATAATAAAAAAAATTAAAGAATTTTTGCACAGGCTACTTCAATTAAAACGAGGAAAAGGTTGTTCATGCCATAATCTGAACCAGGACAAAAATCTATTCTATGAATTCTGAACTAAAACAACTTAAAATAATGACCAATGATATTAAATGGTTAGCATAATAAAGTATCAGGGAATGGTAGTATACATGTTTCCGGGAACAACAAGTAACGGTTGATAATGGACTTGGCTTCCCAAGTCTGCCTTTCAGTAGTACATCTCTAAACTTATTTCTCAGGAAGTGACTTTCATGTGAAATCTGTTGTAATGAGGCTGATTTCTTGAGAAGATTCCAAACTCTCTATGTAATTGGATATACAGAAAATCAAATCTGTAGAAAACTTTTTCTTTTCCGCTTTTCTTTTTAAAATTATTATTTTTTTTTATTAACTTGATTATTTCTTATTTACATTTCGAGTGTTATTCCCTTTCCCGGTTTCTGGGCAAACATCCCCCTAATCCCTCCTCCTCCCCTTCTTTATGGGTGTTCCCCTCCCCATCCTCCCCCCATTGCCGCCCTCCCCCCTTTTAAAATTATTTTATGTAACGGTTTGTTTCCGAAAAAGAAACAATTAGCATAGCATGTCCCTGAGGAGAGCAGCGGTGCTTAAATTAAAGGTAGGTGAAGTTCAAGCCCCCTCCTTACTGTTGCTTTTGCGAGCCTGGGAATTACAGACTCCTTGGAAAGCAGACAGACAAGGAGAGGGGCCATGGCTAGGTAATAAAGGTGGCCAGCTTCTTCCTTACCCTCCTGGCAGCTTAAACAAGAGCTTCTCAACCTCCCTAATGCTGGAATCCTTTAGTGCAGTTCTTCATATTGGGCTGACTCCCAGCCATAGAATTATTTTCTTTGCTACTTCATAACTGTAACTTTGGTAGTTACGAATAGTAATATGAATATCTGGTATGCAGGATATCTGATATGTGACCCACAGGTTGAGAACCGTTGGCTTAAACCAAAGGCTTTTAGGCTTTTTATCTTTTACTAGCCCCCCTCTTACTGATGGACTGGATTGACAAAGCCTGCTCAGACATGCCATGCAACAATCAAACCTCTGGCTTTCTTCAAACTGACCAACCCTAAATTAGGGGAGGAAAGCTCTTCCAACACTGTTTGTTTGTTTGTTTGTTTGTTTGTGTTTGTGTGTGTTCTTTTTTATTTAATTTTATTTTTCTTGGATATTTTATGTATTTATATTTCAAATGCTTTTATACCCTTTCCTGGTCCCCCACTCTCACATCTCCACTCCCCCTGCATCTATGAGGATGCTCCCCCTCTCACCCACCCACACCCACCTCAACACCCTGGCATTCCCCTACACTGGGGAAACAGCCTTCACAGGAACAAGGGCTTTTCCTCCTATTGATGCCAGACAATGCTATTCTTTGTTACATATGCAGCTGGAGTCATGGGTGCCTCCACATGCACTCACTGGTTGGTGGTTTAGTCCCTAGGAGCTCTGGGGGTTCTGGTTGGTTGATATTGTTTTTCCTATGGGGTCGAAACCCCTTCATCTCCTTCAGTCCTTTTCTCTAACTCCTCCATGGGGTCCCCGTGCTCACTCAGATGGTTGGCTGCAAGCATCCTCATCTGTATCAGTAAGGTTCTGGCAGAGGCTCTCAGGAGACATCCATATCAGGTTCCTGTCAGCAAGCACTTCTTGGAATCAGCAATAATGTCTAGGTTTGGTGGCTGCATATGGGATGGATCTCCAGGTGGGGCAGTCTTTGGATGGCCTTTCCTTCAGTCTCTGCTCCACTCTTTGTCCCTGTATTTCCTCCTGTGAGTATTTTGTTCCCCCTTCTAAGAAGGACTGGAGCGTCCATGCACTAGTCTTCCTTCTTCTTGAGTTTCATGTGGTCTGGGAATTGTATCTTGGGTATTCAGAGCTTTTGGGCTAATATCCACCTATCAGTCAGTGCATACCGTGTGTGTTCTTTTGTGACTGCATTACCTCACTCAGGATAATCTTTTCTTAATTCCATCCATTTGCCTGTGGAGAAGAAACTGGGCTTTTTGGCTTTCTGTATCCGCCCTACCCTGCCCCTGCTTTCAGCAGGTCTTTTTCTCTGTCCATGTGTGTTTCCTCCTCTCCCCCCATAAATTCCTTTCTTCAATTGCTGATTCTGTCTGTGCTGGCACCTGGTGAGCTTCTGATTTTTCCTGCCCTTTGATTCTTTAACTGGCAGAGAAAATGAACCCGAGAATCTGATTAAGACCCCTAGATCAAGATCCCTAGAGTATGTCACCTTTTTTTTTTTTTAACTTATCAGTATGTTTCTAGCAGTGTGCACTGGTTGGAGGCATTGTGTAAACACAATCTTTCTCGCCTCAAAACTATTTTTGGAACTCAAGTTAGTAACTCCCAATAGGACACAGTTTGGGAAAGGCTACTCAATTTCAAAATCAAGTGTTGACTCCTTCCGAACTAACAACCCATAGCAGAGCGCCTCAGACTATGATTTTTCTCATATTCCCAGGAGAAACTTTAGTAAAAAAGGAAAAAAAAAAGTGAAACAAAACAAAATAATAGAGCTCAAGTTCTGCAAAAGAAAGGAAGCAAGAAAAAAAAAAGAGAGAAGATAAGAAAGAAATGGTAGTCTGAAACAAAAAGTTAATGAGCTACTACTTTATGATATTTAAAAATTCTATTAATAATAATTTTCTTTGCTACAGGCCCAATCCATCAAGGGTTTTCTGGTGAGAAGCTTCAGACCCCTTCTCACCTGCTGTCTGTCACATGAGACTTGCTGTGGCTTTGGTCTGACTGAGATCTAGTGTCCCGCCTGTTTTTGTTGTTTTGTGTTATCTGTCATGCCTACCTGCCAGGATTATTGGGAAGTCACCCGGCTCCCTAGTACCCACCTCCTGCTCTGTGGACACCTCAGGTCTGGTGAAGGCTCACTCTTTGCTTCTTTCCTGGGCTTGTGTGGACAGATGACTATTTACAAGAGTTGGTCTCAAATCTTTATGTTGCTTCATCTACCCCTGTTGTGAATATATCTCCATCTCAAGGAAGTAATGCAAACTTTCCATGTTTCCCTGTCGTAGTGATTTTTTGGTTTGAGCGAAAGAAAAGTTTTCAGCTGTATAGGAGTCAACTCAGTGTGTGGGGGTCTTGCTTAAAATCTCAAAACCCAAATCGGGTGAACTGAATCTGGAACACTCAAGTCTACTGTTTGGCTTTGTTTTGGGGAGAATGAGAGTTGCATTCAAGAGAGAATGGTGTGGGGGAAGAGAGGGGAATTAGAGTAGAACTGACAAAAAGGGGAGGGGAGAAAGGAAAGAAGGAAGGAAGGAAGGAAGGAAGGAAGAAAGAAAGAAAGAAAGAAAGAAAGAAAGAAAGAAAGAAAGAAAGAAAGAAAGAAAGAACTGGAAAGAAAGAACTGGAAAGAGAAGGGAGTGTTTAAGAGGTTGGCCTCAGGCTGAGAAGTAGAAAGGTGAGCTGTAGGTCTCTAAATACCACTGCAAGTCCAAAATGCCCCACCACTCTGGAGTGGGACCTTAGCAGGGAAGCTTCAAGGGAAGCAAAGGAATGCCAAGTGAGAAAAAGCACAATTGAAATGCAGATAAGGGATCACCAACCAGGGGACAGGGGGGGCTCTTTCTGTCTTTAGCACTTTGACCACATGCTCTAGGAGGCAACTGATTTCTGTCCTTCTCTAGCTGCCTTGGCACTGAGCACACCAGTGTCTAGCTAACGGCAGGCACCTGGTAAGCATATCTTTAATGACTGGGTGCGAAGTGTGCTAATGACTGGAAAGATGAATAAATCAGTGGCTTGGGGAAAGGAAGGGAAGGCCAAGATGACTAGAGACTTCACACATGAGAAGTGGGGTGGATGGAGAGTTGTCACTCTATGGCTGGCTGGGCAGAAAGAGTCAATCAAAAGATGGGTGTTAGACCTGTTGACACACTGCTAAGCCCATGCTGAACTGAGTGGGGAAGATTTGCTAAACAAAGTAGCTAGCTGCTATGGCTGGAAATGCACCTTAGGAGGGATGTCAGGTAGAGAGTAAGTGTGGGAGGGCAGAGTTACCCGAACCTTTTCTTAAGCCACGTCTAAGTGAGACTCTGAATAATGCCAGAGAAGCAAAATTAGAGATATGACTTAAATTCCCAGTATTGGCATTTCATTAATTTCCAGACTGAAATGTTGTCCCTCTGATAGACAATTGTTCAGATGTCAGGATTTCAACGCTTAATTACTGGGCTTGTCACAGTTTGTAGTCATTTTTTAACTATTCCGGATTTACAAAGATTATCCTTCTTGGGGTGCAATGACTACAAAAAAGAAATCAAGTGTTAGCAAAACGATACAGCAAAACCTAAAACTAAGAAACGGATTCCTCCTTCAACTCATTAGTAAACAGTCGTCTGATTGAATGCTCCTTACTTATACTTCAGATTTTCACAGCAGGCAGGGTATTGGGTCAGTTTGGGATCCCATTATGCAGCACCATATCACAGACTGGGTAACTTACAAGCAACTGACCCATAATCCCTGCCGCTCCGCTCCGGAGGCTACAAGGCTGAGTTGAGGAGGCCGTGACAAACAGGCCCTGTGAAACGCCTTCTTTCTGGCGGCCTAATTGCATTTCACGGTGGAGTGAGGGAGTCTTCTGGCGCCCCTTTCACAAGAACATTGATTTCACGCGTGGTGGCTCCTCCCTCACTGCCCAATTACAGATCAGAAACCCCACCTCTTAATACCTTCACACTGAGTTAGGATTCTACTTTTGAACCTGGCTGGGGCAGGGCACCTTCCATCACAAACGGGTCCAGGTGTCTCTGCCTCTGTTCTTATCCATGTCTTATCTTGCAATGAACACTTACAGGTAAGGAAGGAGTAGAGACGGAGAACTGAAGCCCTGGGCTTCCTCTTTCTGGGCGAGCCGCCAAGAACTCACCTTCTCTGTGATGAGTCAGTTACTACTGTGCCTTAAGAACAGAAACCACGCTGAGCACAGCATCACACACGACGGAGGGCACTGAATCTGCTATGAGGAAGGGTGGCTGCTGTTCTGGAAAAGACGTTCATATTAATTTATGTTTTCTTTCTCCTCGGAGAAAGCATTCTGAGTTGGGAGAGCGGGTCACGGGACAAAGGGAACCAGAAATGAGTAACTATTTCATTCCATAACCTTAGGCTCTGTGTATCAGAGGTCATATGAGCTTTACGGGATTCCCCGCCAACTTAATGCAGTTTTCCAGACCTGTCATACTCCAGAATAATGAACGTTAATTTTTCTCATATGAATCACTGGTTGAAAAGAAAGACACATTAGGCCATGGGTATGAAAGGAGGGCTTAACACTTAATCTGCTATCATCTCAGTGGTGACACATATTAGCTGCAGGTCTCCAGGTAAATTAGTTAACTTCTCAGAATTTCTTATTCACCAACCAGGAAATAGATCCCTATTGGTAGTCAGCCCATAAAGTTTCTGCATGTGGTAATGTATATAAAACCACCTAGCATCTATAGGAATATAGCAAATGTTAGCTCACATTCGAGGGTATCTTTGGACCCCACTGGCCATTTGACCTTTGACCATCCTCTTTTCATCTTAACACGTAACAGAAGAAGCTTGGAGAGATGCAGACATGTATGAACCATGGTTTCTGATGGACCCTCCCGTAACAGCCAGCCTTGTATTCTGTCAATATCTCCTAACACGTCAGGAGTTCTTCTAAGACAGATAAGGGTATTGTGGTAAACATAAGGTATTGTGAAAATTTACTTCAAGTTTGTAAATGGGTGAGTCTCTCTGATTTTAAGGTTTAGAACAGCAGACACCCAGAATGCTGTCATGGTCAAAGTTCTGATGAAGAGTTGCACACACTCCTTTACCACATGAGCTACGTCTAGTCCTCTCTGACAAGCAACTCCCCTTTCTTAACAAAAGTTAAAGCCTGAGTAGTGGAATATACTTGTAGTCCCAGACAGCACTTGGAGGGTGGCAGAAAGAGGATATGGGATTCAAGATTAGCTTTGGCTATATAATAAGTTTGAGTCCAATATGGGCTTCATGAGACTGTTGAAAAGGAAGAAGAGAAGGAACAGGAAGAGGAAGAGGAAACAAAGAGGAGGGGGAGGAAGAAAAGGAAGAAGAGGAGAGAGAGGAAGAGGAAGAAGAGGAAGAGGCTGCTACTGATGGTTACAAAAGCAGCAGCAGCAAAAACAAAACAAAACAAAAACAAAAACAAAAACAAAAAACAAACAAAAAAAAGCACTAGGTATGTTCCTAGCAGATGTATGCTTAGATACCTAAGGTGAAAAATGTTTTGTGAATAAAGAAATAAACAGTACTTTTCCTTTTTAGTTACAAAGTCAATAGGTACTTTTTGGGAAACCCAAACATTCAAAGGAACATCATAACTGGGTAAGCCTAGCTTTGGAAGCCATTTACAATGACAGACAAAGAAAGGTATAGGATACTACTGTTAGGCATTAGCAAACTAGGTAAATGCTCAACATAGAGGCATTTCTAACACTTTGAAGGACATGAGTCATGGAACCAAAGTAGAAATCAGAGGGGGCTCCAGCACCTCCCCTCTTCTAATAGTTCTAATAGAACTTTTTCATAACTGAATAAAAGCTGAGCAGGACACCTCGTTGTGTCGCTGTTTGGGACATTGCCTCCCTCTTCTGACTCTAGGAAAGGACTCTGGCATTTCCGAGTTTTTGTGAGGAAAAGCCACACAGCAACCAGAAAGTTTGTTCCTGTGTTCATCAGGGTAGCTGGGCACTCACTAAGAGAGATACACTCTTCCCCATCTATCTTCATCTTCCTCAGTCCTAGCCTGTCTCTTGGATTTGAAATCTAAACCTGAAGTAACCTTGTAAATGTAAGAGCAATCACCAAATTGTTCTCTCAAAAGGAAGTACCACTTTATAGTTCTGTGAATATTTTTAATGATACCTTTTTGACAAAAAAGTGGACTTCAGGAATCCTTATTTTCTGTAAAATTTACTTCTAATTGTTTAATTTTTTATTAGACATTTTTGGTGTATAAGAACACTAAGAAGTGGCTCAGACATTAATAGCACTTATTGCTTTTTCAGAGACCTCATTTTGATCCCCAGAACCCACATGATGGGTTAAATCCCATCTTAACCCAAGTTCCAGGCAATGAAGTGTCCTCTTCTGATCTCCTCATGTACCATGTCTACATGAAAGGAATTTACGTACAGGCAGACAAGCAAAACACACCTCCTAGAGCTGTTGGTATAATTAAGAAAAAAATGCCAGAAGGTCCACCACAGACGAAGGACTTTGCTATAGCACTTGACACGCTGTCAGCACGGAATTACATCCAGCTCCTTCCCTCCTAAGTCTGTAGCTCTTCTCTCCTGGGGTCCTTTGATGGCCTTATGAGTATTTGACAGGCTGGGGTTGTGAGTTGAATGTTAAACAATGAATTATTTGACAAACACTGAAAAAGCATTCAGAGCTATGCAAGTATGAGGTGGCTGGTGAGCCGGCTCAGTAGATGAAGTTACTGGTAGCCAAGCTCGACTTTGAGTTAGATCTCCAGGATCTATATAGACAGATCCCACTCCCCTAAGTCCTTCGCTGATGCCCACGCGTAGGACTTGTACACACATACAAAATAAGTGTCATTAAAAGAACACTGGGAATTTTGCACATTTGTGAGCCATTTTATTAATTATATGAATTACTCACTATGAAGGCTGTGTCTTTACGGTTTATCTTTCACGGACCCATAACGAATCTTCGTATTTTCTGGATATTAACCCATTGGCTATTAAGTAGCAATGGTTGCCTGTTTATTGATTATAGTTCCTACCAACCCCATGTTATGTGTGTGGGGAATGTTGGGCCCATTCTCTTGTTTATGGAAGGAGAGAAAATCTGGTTCTTGAGACTAAATAATTATAACCTGTGAAACTGTGCTTGGACTGTACAATGCTGGAGAATCTTGTTTACAGAGTAAAAAGGTCACTTCACCTATAGATTCAATATCCTTTTTTATGTGTAAATCTTCAAACTGGCAAAATTACAGCAGATATGTATGCAGGCATAAGTATAGTTACGACCTGGTCTGATAGACTTTGGTAACATATGGGGCTCCCATAGAGATTGGAACCTGCAAACGTATACCTTTCCCACATTGTAGTCACACTCATAAGTCACAATACAGATGATTTAGGCACTGTGTCTTATTCTTTCTGAGAAGGACAAGCCCTTGGAACAAGTGCTCACAGGAGATAAGACCTCATGACAGCTAGATGATGGAACAGACAGGAGATTCACTTACGCTGTGGAAGGGTTACATGAAGCCTTGAAGGAGATATTATTTAAAGCTGAACCACTTGCTAGGTGGTGGCTCATGCCTTTAATCACAGAACGTGGGAGTCAGAGGCAGGCAGACCTTTTGAGTTCAAGGCTGACCTGGTCTGAACAACAAACAAACAACTCCACAAAACTCAAACACCCAAGCTTTGAGAAACGTTTAAGAAGCAAACTCTTAAAAATTACTAAGTTAATGTGTTATAGAATTGGACTGTCACTTTTTGGGTATTTTTAGTCCTGGGGCTGGTCATCTGTGCTCTCATACAACTATCGTAATGCAAGCACTCACAAAGTAGGTCTCCCCTCATAGGTGCAGAAAGTCTTCCCATCAATGATGCTACAAAAGGCTGGGCTTGGATCGGACATGTTTGCACACCCTATTTGGAGCTGCATTAGAGATACCAGCTTCCTGATCCTTTTTTTCAGACCAGTGGTTCTCAACATTCCTGATGCTGTAACCCTCATGTTGTGGTGACCCTAACCATAAAATTATTTTTGTTGATACTTCTTAACTGTAATTTTGCTACTGCTGTGAATCCTAATGTAGTTTTAGACCTAGAGGTTGGTGGAAGAGGTTAGAGGAGTCCAAGGCAAGTGAGCAGGATATTTTAATCTTTGTAGAATATGAAAAGTCGTAGAGGTTACCTAAGAGCAGCGCCTGGCCTCCTCCCTTAACATATTTCTTTGCAGGGTAAAAATCTAGGCAATGGAGCTAGGGAGATGGCTCAGAGGTTAAGAGCACTCTCTGTTCTTCCAGAGGTCCTGAGTTCAATTCCCAGCAACCACATGGTGAATCACACGTGCACATACACACACACACATACACACACACACACACACAAATCTAGGAGTATTGTATATTCATGTAATATCAGCAGTTGGAAGGATGAGGCAGGAGGATTGTCATGAGTCAGAAGTCAGCTTGTGTTACCCAGCAAGATAAAAAGGCCGTATATAAAAGCAACAACACAACAAAAGCAAAACGAAGTAGAGTCTAGGAATGCCCCTCCTCACCCCCACTACACAGACCGGTACCCAGGACTGCAGAGTCTGAAGGAAGGGAACCTAGGCTTCCATGCCAGCCTAGATTACACAGGAAGGTGCTGCCAAAAACAAATGGAGCGGACTAAACCTAGGGGATCAGAAGGAATAAAGCAACGTGCAGGTTTTTATTTTGAAGATTGTGAAGAGAGAGCATGAAAGACCTCAGCAGAAACTCTAAAAGTTTCTGGTAGGTTTCCAGAAAATTTATCTCGATGAGCAAATTCCAGGACTTTTTTTTTTTTTTTTTTTTTTTTTTTTTTGGACTACCCTGGTGTCCCAAGAGCCAATTACAAAATCTGTGTGAGTTATGTCAAAGGTAATTTATAGAAAGGGTGAAGAATATGAATGGCCTGAGCCCTTTCTATATTTGGATTGAAAAACAAGTGCAACTTCCTAGGGCCGCTGGCATAATTTAGAAAAATGCCAGAAGGTCCATCCCAGTTGCAGGGCTTTGCTGCGGGACTTGACACCATCATCAGCATGGAATTACACTCTGCTCCTCTCCTCCCACTCTGTAGCTCTTCTCTCCTGGGGGTCATTTGATTGCATGCGAATATTTGACCAGAGCCCAAAGGCTGGGGCTGTGAATCAAAAGCTAAACAATGGATTGTTTGACAAACACTGAAATTTAAAAAGCACCCAGAGCTATGCAAGTATGAGGGCATTCTTAATAGGAACTTTTTCCTAGTGAAAGCTACAGAGAGAAAGGAAAGGGAGAGAAGGGACGAAGAAGGAAGAAAAGGAAGGGAAAGGGAAGAGGGAGAGAGGGGGGGAAGAAGGAAGGAAGTAAAGGAAGGAAGTGGGTAAGGAGTGAAGTGCCACCTTCATTCTTCCTGAGGTAACAGATCTTTTTAAAGATATAAAATGTACTAAATGGCTACAGTTACTCCCCTAACACTTTTGTCTTTGAAGACCGGAGTCAGGAAATTGAGCAGCTTTGTGAGCTGCTCTCCCTTACAGCTAGAGACCAAAATACCCGCTGTGTCTGATGTCACAGACAGTCCAGGCTGAGACCAAACTCTGTTGATTTCTGCCTCCCATAAGCTCCTCACAGCCCCCTGCCTTTGCTCCCACAGCTTTCCCAACAACCCGGGGCAGGATGGGAGTGTCTTCTTGGCTCTGGAAATCAATCCTCCTACCTTGTCCTGAAGCCACCCGCCGCCCTTTCCCAGCCCTCCCTTCGCAGTGATTTTCCTGTCTGGGACTCCCAGCCAGTGCGAGAGGCTGGTGACCACCCGCCCTAAAGGTAGGAGCCAGGGAGCGCGGCTGCCGTCCCGGAGGTCTCCGAGCCCACGGGCAGCCACGGGCAGCCACGGGGCAGCACTTTCGGCGCGAACTTGGGGGCGGCGGCCGCCGAGCATCTGGCGCCAGCAATAAGGAGGAGCTTCCCGCAGCGTCGCACGCAGCCGCCGGGGACGCGGAGCGGGGCGCAGAGGGCTCTGAGGGGAACGGTGGCGGTCTCAGGCTCCGGGCAACACAGCGCCCCGCTCCGTTCCTCAGCCACATCAGGGGGGAAGGGATCGTGTCCTTGCCACCCCGCTCGCTCAGGCTTCCGCTCGCTGCCTGCTCGGGACCCGATGCGGCAGACGCCGCGGGACAGACCGAAGCGCGCTGCGGAGAGCTCCGCACACGCCTCTGCGGTCGCCACGCTCGGGCCTCGGCAGGTAACTCTCTGCGGCTGGTCACGCTGCGGCTCTGCTTGCCTAGGGGTGCGGGGAAGATTGCGTTCCCCACCCAGCTTGGGGTTTGGGGGTGCAGCCCAGACACTCTGACTCGGCATCCGCTGAGAAGTAGGGAAGGGGACTCTGCGCGCTCTGCCAGCCCCCGGAGCGGTGCAGGAGACTCAGGGCCCTGAGACCCTCCAGCCAACCGGGTGTGCGGGGTGACCGGCCGGGAACTCTCCTGTAGGGTCCGGGAGCTGCTAGGAAGGACCCCGGGAGAGTAGCGCCCAGGGGCGCAGGAACTCTCCTCTCCTTGGTCGTCCCCGATTTGTGCGGTGGGAGGCCCACAGGAGAGCATGGTTCCTCGCTCACCATTGTTTGTGAAAGGGTCGGTAAGCGAGGAGGGGTGAATGAGTCTGGAAGGTTCTCTTTTACCTACGGAGTTTTCCAAGAAATCCTCCTTGGTACAATAAAACTAAACCGAACCAAATACCGAGACAGTTTGTTTGGACCTGGACCGTAGGGCAACAGTGAGAAAACGGCAGTTTTGGCTGCTGTGAATTTTTAAGAGAAGTGAGAAGAAACTTGCTATTTTGCGGTCGTTGCCTCGGGAACTCCCATGGACTAAAGCCCCTTTCTTGGGTACTGTTATTTTGACTTAAAAAAATAAGGTCTATAAAAAGCGATTTCTAGAAACTAAAGGAACTCGAAGCTCCTTTTAGGATATTCAGAGGAAGCTGGGAGAAGGACAGACTGGGGTGTGAAGAATTTTGTTTAAAGGTAATGTTTAAAAATTGTGTGGGGTTGGGGACAGGAAGGACATAGTAGGTGCAGAAACCATGCAGATTCCGAATTCAGATGTCAAGTTTGTTTTTAAGAGAAACACCTTAATACCATGAATAGGGGATGGTTTAGAAAATAGCAGGTCCTCAGTGACGCCAGTGTCCTGTCCTGCTGACCTTCAGCCTTCTTCACCACTTCCTCAGATTGTCACGGTGGCCTCTGGTAGGCTACCCTGCCTACTTGACTTTCCAGGTCTTCCAATCCATTTTTCCCTTCTGTCTTCTGACCGTGGAGCTATCTATCTTTTTATTGATGTGAAATATGTGGGAGGCTCTGATCAAGCAAGGCTTTAAGTGTCACCAAGGATTGCTTTTGAAATCGAGACCAGAAAACACAAAAATAAAAATTCCTTAGATAGTTTGACTTTGAATAAGGCCATCCATCTACTTCAGAGCCACCCTAGATAATGGCGACTTGGGATCAAGGAACTTTTGTGAGAAATGTCTGTATGACTCTGGTTTGTTTTTCCAAGCTGCCGCTAAGGCTAAGACAGACCAGGCAGAGTGGTCATTCATTGCCTAATAGCTCTTTCCTTGAAAAACATAGTCTTTGGATGTCACTTGCAGATCCCATTGTGTCTTGAGGGGTTAGCGGTACAACTAAATAGAACTGCAGTTGTGGAAACATTTCAGGAGACCTGTGGCAGGCACCATTTTTTTTTTTTTTTATTTCTGTCTGAAATCAATACAAAAAGAATGTGAGACCCACAGAGTAGAAGCCCCGTCAGAAGAATGCAGGAGAAATGCATCAGTCCATCTTTTGTGAAATTGTAATTCTCAAGTTTCTCATTCCAGAACTCAGTGGCAGAGAGCTGAATTCCACAGCCTTCTTCTTCTGTGGGAGATATTTCTGTGTCCCACATTGTGGAGCACGCATGAGTAATGCCCTGCTTCCTACATTTCTATGATAACATCAGCAGCCCACCACACACATTCCAGATGGCTTTCATGACGTTACGAATCTTTACAGAGCAGGGACATCGCTTTAACCTGCCTTGAGATGATGTCCACTTCGGGTGCGATGGGGTGGGGCAGCAACTCGGAGTGTGTATGGCGCACCCAAGTTGATCTCTGGTATGTTCTTACATGTCATTTCACCTAGTATTCCCGGCAACGTTGAGACAAAAGTTTTAGCTCGATCTTAAAGCTAAAAGTAAGGGAGAGTTCCCTAAGTCGAGTTGTAATGAAGCCTGTGAAATGAATTCTGTCTCTTACCGTTTTACACCTTTCTGGAAGACTTACAGATGACATACCATGAAGTCATCACAAATTCTTCCATTCTTTGTTTATATCTTTGCATACATATACAGACACACAGACCCACACATAGACACACACGTAGACACACAGACACAGCACTTACAGCCTGAACTGGTGGTTCCTTCTAATTACCGTTCGTTCCAGAGAGGCTTCCTGGTCTGCACGCTTTGGTGCCTTTTCCATTGAATACCCTTGAACGTTCTCGCTTTTATCTTCTGCAGAGTTTTTAGGAACCCCTGGATGTTCTATCACGTCGCTGTCTCCAGTGGGTTATTTTCTGAACTTTGTGGCTTCCTAAAAAATAGGGTTTTTCTGAAGCTCCTACTTCCTTCAGAGGCCAGCTATGTCTATGTCTTGCCTGTCAGTAATCTTTCAGAGATCCATTCTCATGCTTCACAAGAAAATGAACCTTTCTCTTGTGTACGCCTACTGCTGTGGATAATGGCTTATTCCATCACAGTTCTGAGTTAGGCCTTATGATTTGAAAATGTACAAGAGGCAGAGAGATGATGGTTCAGTGTGGGAAAGGTTTGCTACCAAGCCTGAGATTGATTTCCGAGACCCATATGGTGGAGAGAGAGAACTGGTTCCAAAAGTTGTATTTTAGGACATGCAGCAAGCGTGGCATGTGGGACAAAATAGCACACGGGGCATTATATACGTCATTTTTTATGGTTCCATATCGGGGTGTCAGAAGCAGGACTGTCTCACTTTTTGTGGTGGCAGAAACTCTTTCCTGATGGTTGACACCTCTAATTGTAGTCACTTCAGAGTTGATCAAGAACTTGACTGCTGTTCCCTCAGGCTAAGGAAGAGATTCTGGGAGAGAAGTTACGAGGGTGAGAGAACACGGATCTGTTTTCTCCTGCGTCTGAATTTCTGTTCTTTGGTCACCCAAAGTAAGAGTTGCTGGGCTCTCTCTGCTCGCCACACTTCCGATCAGATGCCAGGGGATATCCTTTTGTGGAAGGAAGTTGAGGAAAAAGGAGGAGGAAGGCAACCAGCTCTTAGGAAGTTTTTCTCATAGCAAATATTGAAAGCTGGTGTGAAAGGTCCTGTTCTCTCCCATTCTCTCCCATATAAAGTATGTAGATGACATAATATTTTTTTTCAGTAGCGTGTAAACACTTTGAAGACTCTAGTCATCTATGTGGTTTTTATCTCATAAGAATGGAAGGATTTTTTTTTTTAACATGGTGAGAAATAAGGCCTCTAGATGACATACAGGAAAGCTAGATGTTCCCCCAAAGCTGGAAGGTCATTGCTGATGTCCAGGTTGTGGAAGTAGGCCTAGAGTCCGTATGGAGGGGGAAGGGAGCTACCCTAGGATGCAAGGCAAAGAATCTTGAATCTTGGGGTGACTTGTTGCACAGGCATTCTTCATGAACTATTGTTGTTGTAGTGGAATTAGCATCAGAATACAGATAACGCCAGGGCAAACCACAACAAACAATAAATATAACTTGATATGTCTGTATAACAAGAGATGCTCTTGGAGGATGGAGGGGTGTATGGTGTAGAGTCAGACAAAAACAGAAAACCCCATGTCCTAGTAGAGCACTGAGAGAATCAGAGACAATAGGAAAGGCCCCAGTACGTGGAAAACGTGTTTCAGATGGACCGGGTGTGGCTTTGTAGGGATGATGCCTTGAGGTGCAGGTGAGATGGAGGGGAGCAGAGGAAAGCAGTCGGCCTCTGAAGTGGTGCAGTGGGTGAGATGTGGTTGTGGGAAGAGTCAGTAAAGTAGAGAGCAGAGGGAGGGGATTCCAGGAAGAGGAAACAGCAACTTCAGAGGTTCAGGGCCGTGCGGTAGGAAGAGAGGCTGGATAATGTGTAGCCCTAGAAGGGGGCAGAGCGTGGAGTGGGAAGTGGAGTTCACGATACAGAAGGGGGACACATTTTGTGGTAGCTGGAGGTGCTTCATCAGAGTTGCCTTTACCCAGTGATCATGTCCCCCACCCCAACCCCCACTGCACAGCACTGCAGCCTCTGGTGGCTTATTCATTGGCAATCACCGAGTTCTTCTTTTATCCCAGCCCAGTGCACAGATGTATGTATCCACAGGGCCAGGGCGCAGAGAACCTGCACTGTATTCCTCACAGCCTCTGGGAAAAAAAACTTCACATGTTGGCTTAATTTCACGTCCATGCATAAAATGCCATTACGATGGTTTCTCAGCTGTTGTGTGGACTGAGTATCTCATGTCTCTGTGAAGCCTTTGGGGTTGGCTGGGAACATGTGAAAACAGATACCAGAAATTAATTATCTATTCAAATTAAGTCATAACTGAAAACCAGAGCAAGACAGCGGCTGCTGAGAGAGACACTACTCTAAATAACATGAAGCCGGAGCCTCCCTGAGTCTGTTTCCTGTCCTCTTCGTATTCTGTCATCTGGGTCCGTCATACAGAAGAAGTCTTGTCCCGTTGTCGTGGAAATGTAGTATCTGTGGCAGTTCCTTCTTCATTCTTCTCTAGACATGGTCTTGGAATTGTGAGGGTAGTGCACAGATCTTGGTTTATTGTTTCTGATTTAG
The DNA here is from genome assembly GCF_011064425.1 of Rattus rattus. Classification (NCBI taxonomy): domain Eukaryota; kingdom Metazoa; phylum Chordata; class Mammalia; order Rodentia; family Muridae; genus Rattus; species Rattus rattus. The sequence continues at coordinate 42,515,103 of NC_046157.1, read as the reverse complement.
CAGTAGTACTGGTTTATTAGTAACGCTCAGACGTCCGGTAAACTTTCAGTTATCCTTTGATTATCACATGATTATCTCATGTGGCCTGATTATTACTCTCTGGAAAAGGCTGACCTCGTTTTTAGAGAGAAGAATCGCTTTTGAGAGTCCTTGATATGCTCAATGTTGCATTCTTGTTCTTTAAGTTGATTTAAGGAGCGTAAAAGCTAGAATTCCTTTCTGTTCGAGAGGACAGCACTATGTTAAACACGTAGAGGCAGTAAACAGTTGACAGACAACACAAATGTTCTAGGTTGATTTATGTTGCCGGGATAAACACTGTGACCAAAAGCACCAAGGAAAGGAAAGAATTCACTTGACTTATAGGTGACAGTCCACCACTGAGGAAAACTCTAAAAGCACCTTGAAACAAAAATGTGAAGGAATTATACTTATTGGCTTCCCTGGCTTGCTCAGGGACCTGTCCTATACAGTCCAGGACCACCCACCTAGGGATGAGACCTCCCAAAGTGGGCAGGACCTTTCCACATCAATCAGTAAGATTGAGTTAAGAACTTGATTGTTCGGAGTACATAAAAGAGTTATCTCAAAAAAAAAAAAACCCAAAACAATCATTAAACAAGAATAGAACAACAACAACAACATAAACTATAAGAGTAGGGGAAAATAATGTATCCTTTTTTTTTCTGGAAAATTCCAGTGTACTTATGCTGGGAGAGATGGGCACGCAGATGCCAGCAAGTGAGTATTCCGACATTTCTTTTCATGTGCAGCAAACTGTCCATGCAGCTTCATAATTCCCAATCCGTGGCAATTTGTGTGGGGCTACTCAGGTGTGGGGCTGCATTAGTGAGGCCCGTAAGTGCGCCCTCAACGTGAATAGTAAAGTTAATGGCTCTTTAGGAATGAGACATCTTAGCAGGCACGGTGACTCAGGTCTATCCTCACGGTTATTCTGGAGGGTGAGACAGGTACATTGAAAGTTTAAGGCCATTATGGACACCATACTGAGCCCATGTTTCAAACTTTGGGTCTCATAACGTGCATGAAGCCAAAAAAAAAAAAATTAAGAGCTTTGTATTCATAGTTTCATGTATTTTCTTTCCCCCAAGCAGTTTCTTAGGCCACAGTTTCATCGCTTATCAAGTTTCAACTGTTTCCTAGATACCCATTTGGTAATACTTACCTAGTGTGAGACATATTTAGCACCTCGGGGCATAAAAAGCTCTCCTTAGCAAAGCTGACAAGGCCGGATGGACGGCTAGAGGAGGAAGCTCGGACTGGAGAGAGATTGGTGGGGTTAGGGGGCGCTTGGGAGGGATTGGGATGAAACTGGGAGCTCAGTGAAATCGTAGATTGATGGACCCCTATTTATGGATGACTGACTATATCTAGGAATGTGACTGAGTGGAAGAGTACTTTTCTAGCATGTGTGAGACATGGGGTTCAACCCCTGCACCACACATAGACAAATATACACACTAGAGAGTGAAATTATGCCAGGCACTCGTGGTACACTCCTTTAACTCCAGCATTCCGGAAACATGGGCAGGCAGGTGGATCTCTGTGTTTGAGGCCAGTCGGGTCTACAGAGAGTTTCAGGATAGCCAGGGCTACGCAGAGAAACCCTGTTTGAAAAATAAAATAAAATAATTTTTTAAAAAAGATCTAGGCCTTCCAGTGGTGTGTTTAGCTGTTTTTTCAAGAGGAACTAATGTGTAATTTTAACAGAGTAATGATTTTAAAACTTTTCTGTTGTAAATAGATCTTACAAAGGACACTGCTTTCAAGTGACTTGCTATTTGGGCCAATATTTCAAGTAAAGGTCAAATGACTTAGTTTTTTGTTTTTTTTTTTAAGATTTATTTATTTATTATATGTAAGTACACTGTAGCTGTCTTCAGACACACCAGAAGAGGGCGTCAGATCTCATTACAGATGGTTGTGAGCCACCATGTCGTTGCTGGGATTTGAACTCAGGACCTTTGGAAGAGCAGTTAGTGCTCTTAACCACTGAGCCATCTCTCCAGCCCTACTTAGTTTTATTTTATTGCATCTGCCCTATAAATAAGTTACAACTTTAAAAAAATGGGTTGTTAGAGACTGTGTTGTTGTCTGAATGTAGAGTGTATAGTATGCATGTTTTTGGATTTTGAATGTTTTGGAGGACAGACTTTTTACTACAAAAGCCCCCCCCCCTTTTTTTTTTTTCAAATTTGGTGGGCAGGGCTCTTTGACATTCATGGTAAAAGAAACATATTTTTATAAACCTTATCTGTCCAAGCACTCTCCCTGCCTATGAACACCAGTGTTCCCGGGTACAAAACATTCATTCTTTAGCATAATTTCTTTATAGGGTTTTAAAAACTTCTCTTTCAAAGTCCACGGTGGCACGTGATTTTCTTTTCAGTGTTTGGGTTTGACTCTAGAGCCACCGAATTCCCTGGGCTTGGCGGGGGTGGGGGGGGCAGGGGTGAGTGTGTGGTAAGGCTGGAGGCCTTTTCTTTGACTTCACACTCTCCCATCCAATGCAGATTATAAGGTTTTCTCAGTCCTGACCTCATGGCTTATTGCTTCCTGACTGAATAAGCTGCCTAACTTCTTAGAGCCCTACTTTCCTTACCTGTTGATCGGAAGTGAGGGCCACATCACAGCTGTTACAATGATTGAAAACAAAATGCATGAGCAGTTTAGCATAGTTTCTACCACGTATTCAGACATCTCTATCCATGTTGTCGACTGTTGTTAGTATTACAACTTCACTCTTTTGTTTGTTTTGAGACAGTGACTCTTTATGTAGTCATTGTCCTGTAGACCAGGGTTGGCCTCAGACTCACAGAGATCTGCCTGCCTCTGCCTCCGGAGTGCTGGGACTAAGGCAGGCACTACCACTGCCTAGCTTTATAATTTTCCTTCTTGTACCAGTCATTGCAGCTACAATCACTCAGATACTTAAAACTTACCTTCCTCCTGAAAAGCCTTTCAGGCTGAACTTACCAAGTGCTGCTCCCCACTCACCTTGTTTGTTTCTTCATAAGAGGCTGACTTCACTTTGGACTACATGACATAAATATTGTGCTTCTTCAGTTATTCCTCAGCGAATAACAGCAGATATGAACTAGGTAGCTGCTTCCTAGCTAGGTGATTCTAGGTCAATGACTCTTCCTTGAAATTTCCACTGGGCTGCCAAGACCCCTATGTCTTAGACAATTTCATTTTCTTTAATGATTTAAATGTGCACCCATGCACACAGATAAACACATATATAGTTCAAGTTATCCCTGTTTTGAAATGACTTTATGTGCACCTACTTTCTTGGGCTCTTCTATATCTGAATGAAATTCGGCTCTGAAGAGCAGAATTCTAGAAAGAGGGTTGCTGGGAGGTAGGAGAGTGGGGACAGCATCTCAGAAGCACTGTCAAAGGTCCCTTTAGGCACTGTCCTGTAGGACTGAGAACTGCTCAGAGTTAAAGTCAGAATAATGTTCAAAGTCAAGCCCCTTTGGAGATAAGATGGTCAAGGCTGTAGGAGCTGGCTTGATCAGAATTAAGGCCTGTGATCTGTATATTTATTTATATATCACCTGAGGACTATGTAGTTAGGGAAGCAGTTCTATATTGGCAGTTCATAATGGGCAAATTCAACATGCGTTAAACATGGACCTGGGATTTATATATAGCACCTTAATAGTTCTCTTTTAACCCCTGTTCTTATAAGAAAATGATTAAAATGCTAATATCCTCTCATATTGGGAGTTTCAATGATAGAAATGTTATTTCTTACTGCCAATTTCTAAAGCGTGAGAGTCCGAATGCAGTGGGGGAGTTAGAAGCAGACAATGGGAACAACCAGTAGCTTTCCTGGAAGTATATGCTTTGAAACTTGTGCTCCTTCTATAATATAAAACAAGACACTTTATGAAGCTGCATGTATCGATCCACAGCCCCCTTGGCATAACTATACTTTTTATAATTTATATGCAGATTTTGCCCTGTGCTTGATATATATTTATTAGTCCTGCTAAGTTTGGGCTTCCTTCCCCTCCTTAGAATTGATGAACCGTTCGTTATTCACAGTTTATGTGTTACCTGATGGTAATTCTAGACAACGTCTGCCCTCTACATCGCCTGTTTACTAATGCTGCTGTCCTCCAGTTGCTTTTCATTTTCATGTTTGCCTCCTCAGAAATTATAGGCAATAGGGACCCAACACAACACATTCTTCTTCTTTTTTCTTTCTTTTTTTTTTTTTTTTCCTTCGGAGCTGGGGACCGAACCCAGGGCCTTGCACTTTCTAGGCAAGCACTCTACCACTGAGCTAAATCCCCAACCCCGACCCAACACATTCTAACCCCAAGAGCTTAAAATCCCTAGGAAAGAAATGGATGTGAAAGGAGCCACTACAATTGCCAGTTACCAGTGCTGCAATTAGCCAGGAGATAGAATGTGAGGGAAAGACCTGCAAGGAGGTTGGGAAAATGAAGACAAAGCAGATATCTCAGCATTGCCAGCACTGTGCAGGGCAGAGTGTACCCTATGGGCATGTGCTTATCCAACAGACTTACAACTCTTGGGTTTGCTTGTAGAACTTGCCAGTTTGTATGTTCAAATAGACTCCTTGGCATTTACACTCATATGAGCAAATTGCGTCGCATTTCCGGTTTCACACCCGCCTCCCCGGAGCTGTTCCTCTCAGGTGAGTTGATCAGTCAGGGAGATGTCCAAGCCACCAGTGTGGAGGTGCTGATTCCCAGCTGTGTGGCTCCAGGTCTGTGAGTGTGTTGGTGTGACTAGGTCTTTTTCCTTTTTAAATGATTTTAATTTGTGTGTGTGTGTGTGTGTGTGTGTGTGTGTGTGTGTGTGTGTGTGTGGTGTGTTTGTGCGTGCGCTCGTGCTGGTGTGAGGGTGTCAGATCCCCCAGAACTAGAGTTACAGACAGTTGTGAACTGTCCTATGGGTGCTGGGAATTGAACCAGGGTTCTCCAGAAGAGCAGCTAGTGCTCTTAACCACTGAGCCATCTCTCCATCTCTCCCGTCCCCTAGGGCTATGTTCTTCTTTGAAAATAGAATTGTGTCTGATGAAGTCATACTGGAATAGGATGAGCCCTTAAAACGATGAATTGATGTAAGGTTTGAGGCCTGGTGAGAACACCAGGTGAAGGTAGAGATGTGAGGGGTGTGATTAGCTTATAGGCCACAGAGTGCCTTGGATTGCCAGCAAAGCTCCGAGTGCAAGAGAAGGATCTCCTTGCAACTCCCAAAGGGAACATGGATCTGCCCACACCTTCCTTTCAGACTTCTAGACCTCAGACCTGTGTGAGACAGCATTTATTATCACTTTAGGCCCCTCCCCGCTCCAGTTCCTGTAAGCCTGGACTCTGGTACAGGAGTCTGCAGGGGACCAAAGTTCTTCCTCTCTTGGAGAGCATTTCCTGGCTCTGGGTCTCAGGACTGTCTCACAGAGTGGCCACAGTCAGACTCTGCCTAAATTCCCCTTTGAGAGGACTCTAGGGCTTGATCTCTAGTTCCTTGTCTCTCTTTGCAAAAGCACCCCACAGGGTGCCAGGGTTCAGTGTCATCATGTGACTGGTTCAGTACCATCTTGTGACTGTGCCTTCTCCCTACTCAGCTTTTCAAGAGCATTTTCAGGGGCCTGCTTGATTTCCTGATTAAGATCCAGGATAAACCTTGAATGCTAACCTTTTACCTTTTATTTGGCACTCTCTGAAGTCTTTATCTTCTCTCTGGGTTTTTCCCCGTCTCAGGATGAAGTCATATTGTGGGTGCAGTTTTCTCATTTCTCTGCTCCAGAATAATCTTTAAAGGAAAAGAAAACAAAACAAAAAACCCCCAGCATGCTGTCTTTTAAAATGAAGGCCCTGCTCTCTGAGTGGTGTCATGTCTTATGAATAGAGGCTTCATTCTGCTGCACTTGGCCTATTAAAGAACAGTTTTCATTTGAGAAAGCTATAGCTTTTCTGCTCAAAAAGAGCTGGCAAAAGTAAGGAATTTGAATAAGAATAGTAAATAAATTTGAATAGTAAGTAATATTGAAAGAGGTTTTCAATAGTAAAGAATTGCGCAGATCTTATCGGATGGTTTTTGTTTGTTTGTTTTGTTTTTGTTTTTGTTTTCCCAGCAAAGATTGATTTCAAACTGTCTCACTACTTGATGTAGTTTTTATGTGGGGCTAAGTTTCTAGTGTGATCACAAAGAAGGTACTGTTTTGAGATCCCCAGAGTGAGTCCACAGACACAGCCCAATTCCTGTGATCTGTGCTAGTGTCCTGGCTTCCAGGCCTAGGAACTCGCTGGCAGCCATTCTGTCACACACCCTGAGCACAGACTGCCTTTCGGTCTTGGATGAAGTCCTCAGTAGAGTGGCTGCCTCGTAGCCATACATCCCTTCCCCTTCCCTGTCCCTTCCTTTCGTGTTGTTAGTAACTATGGAAACAGCTTCTGGGCACTGAAGCATAAATCTAAAACTTTCAGGAGTTTAATGTTAATTTTGTTTTGTTTGCTGGTGTGTGTGTGTGTGTGTGTGTGTGTGTGTGTGTGTGTGTGTGTGTGTGTGTGTGTGATTTCTCAGTCCCTTGAGCGTCTTTCAATTTCTTGTTCTTGGGATTTATACCTGGAGAAAAAGGAGGGAGAGTGTTAGGCTACTCATATCTTCCAGACAATACATATATTTACTGTAACTTAAATTATAAAGCAGTGTACCGTGAACAAGCAGTTAAGCAATCAAGAGCAGAGCAAAGGGCTCCATGTTCTGGTTAACTGCTTAAATGTGTGACTGGGGATTTGCCTGTCAGGTGATAGTAATTTGAGCTCAGCCCTTGTATCCTGAGATTCTGTGGTAGACAGATGGGTTTAGCCAACCTAGGATGAAAGGACGAGTGGATGCTGCGAGGGAGGGGAGGCACATATGACGCTGCCAGTTTTCTCACTGAAGTACTAATGGGATTTGACTGAGCCAGCCCAGTGGGTTCCTGAAGGCTGGTGGGGGGCTCCCCTTCAGCTCAGAAGAATTTCTTGGACCTCAGCCAGGAACTGAGAAGAGGCACTGCTAGCTCCTTGCCTTGCCTATGGAACTCGCTGAAGCATTTTTGTAGTTGTGAAAGAGGCACTAAACAGTTGGACTCCATGGAGACTCTGTGTGCTGGCATGGCTTCTTGTAGTGGGAGCATAGATTTCCTTTTTTCAAAATTTCCCCTCTTGGGAATGTGTATTTCATTGTGAGTCAACTCAACTCCACCTCTTCCAAGACAAATGCCCTTCTTTTGAAGTATGTGGACATTGGTAAATAGCTATACATATTTTGAAATAGCTAATGTTTGAGGGTAGGTTTCTTTTCCTGATGCTTGCTTATACAAACAATATATATGTGTTTAGGTGCAGGAATCCCATAGATGAGTCTTCATATATTTGTAGTTCTGCCTTCAGTTTACACCTGACAGTCACTATACCTTGCTCTAATGTCCTTGAGCTAAAAATGCAGCAAATGCAAATATTCCCGTTTACAGTTAGCGGGTCTCAGGCACGTCGCTGAGTTGATTAATTGTTGTTAAAGATTGTCTCTGCAGCACAGTGTGCACGTCACAATCTGTTTTCTTTAAGAAAAAAGGTGGCAGTTTTTAATGTTTGTATCTTGGGCACAAGACAAAGAATTGGAGAGAAACCTTTGCTTATCTGCTTCTCCACATGGTTGGTTTTTCTGCTTGGTCAGCATGGTTCTTGTAGAAAGAAAGAAAAAATCGATTTCTGTGTTTGGATGCTTGCTCCCCCTACTCCTTTTGTTTTTCAAGACCGTTTCTCCATGTAACCCTGGCTGTCCTAGCACTTGCTCTGTAGACCAGGCTGACCTTGAACTCAGAGCTCTGCCTGCCTCTGCCTCCGGTGCTGGGGCTCCAGGAGTGTGCCTAACTGCCTGGTTAGGATGTGGTGCTGTTAACATTATCATAGGTTCATATGAACTAGAAATTTATCATCTAAAGGTTTTCCTTCACTTATTTCATTTGTGTGTGTGTCTCTGTGTGTGTGTCTGTGTATGTGTGTGTCTTGCTGTGTGTGTTTTGCATGCATATGTTCATGCCTTGCACATCTGTGAAAGTCAGAAACAGCGTGTGGTACTCCGTTTTCTCCTTCCATCCCGTTGGCTCTGGTGGCTGCTCTCAGACTGCAGGTGCTGCTCCCTCGGGTTCGAATGTTTTCCCCTTCCTAGGCTGTCTCACCTGAAACTGTTTTCTTCCTTTCCCTGCCTCAGTCAGCTCCGACAGTTCCCAACCATAATTTGATAAATGCTCACGAATGGTTTGCTGCTGGATGTCTCTGAGTCACTGTATCCCTGGTGGCTAGAACGATGTCTGGGATTGAGTGGACATTGGGAATTTATTGAGTGTCACTTTAGAGATGAAACCGCTCAGAGTTAATTTCACCAAATACTGAATTTTAGTCAACACTCTTTGCTCTAAGGATTGGTAATATACTGACAGGAAGTAAATCTAAGATATTTGGTTTAATAATGGTTCATTTATAACACACACACACACACACACACACACACACACACACACACACACACCTTTAAATTAAGACCCACCTCTCATTTGTAACGCGGTTAGGAGATCATCTACACGGCAGAGATACACGTGCGGTCCCATGTGTTTGCCCTGAGAAGCAGGACCATTTCTAATACTGGAATCTTCAAGTTTGATTTTTGTTTTCTCTCAGCCTGATTCGTTTCTTTATTTTAAAAAGTAGCTGAAGAGAGGTAGGTCAAGAGAGATATCAGAGAAGCTGTTAGAAGGGCAGGATGATCTAGGCTCATTCAGAAAGAAGAACAGAAAAAAAAAAAAAAAAAGAAAAAGAAAAAAAAAAAAAAGAAAAAGGCAAGAAACCTGGCAAAACAGGGAGATGATTTGAAAAGGGGGCTTCTGTGAATCTGATGCCGTTGCTTGTAATTCAGGAAGGCAACAGGAGAGGGGTTTTATTTTTTGTTTCTGTTTTTCTTTGCACCAGTACTAGGAAACAACTTGGGCTTCACACATGCCAGTCAGCCAAGTGCCTCACCACTGAGCTGTCTCCAGCCCTTTGCTAGTCGTCTATATTGAAATATGATATTACTAAATTGCCCAGGCCGGCTGGCCTTGCCCTGTTCTTTCCCAGCCTCTAGTGTAGCTGGGGCTACAGACTTGGACCAGCAGGTCTGGCTTGGCCCTTGTCGATGGTGGTAGTATTTTCTCTAGAAGAGAAACGAAAGGATGCTTACAGTTTGAGAAAGCGCTGCACAGGGATCTGGATGCTTCTTCAGGGAAGGCCTCCTAGAGGGTTAGGAAATGATTGAGGTGCTCAGGCAACTTATGAGGTGAGTGGGCAAGTAGAACAAAGTTTGACCAGTCGATGATCCAAGTGGGTCTCACATGCAATGCCAAGGCTAGAAAAAGAACGGAAAACCTACACAAGGGCTACAGTCTGTGGCCCCCAGAAACTGCATTTCCTGTTACAGTCACTTAGCTTTGTAGAAATCATTGTGAACTTTAGGGCCTTCCTTTTCACTTTCTGTGTTACCGAAAACTAATAAATTATTGGCCTTGGTTACTTTCTAAGCTCAGGATGAAAGCACTGTTTTTTGTTTTTTTGTTTTTTTTTTAAATAGAGGTAAACTTTGTCTTTGAAATTGTGCATTATTTCTCAAGATATGACTGCAAAGGCCTCAAAATAGCATGATGTCACATCTATTTTTTGGAAGTTGTGTGTGTCCTCTTAACCTGTTAGTAATCATTATCTGCTCCCAAATCAGGAGTCGTGTGTGTGTGTGTGTGTGTGTGTGTGTGTGTGTGTGTGTGTGTGTGTGTGTGTGTGTGTGTGTGCAGGCAGGACTGCATTTAGGAAACATTGGTTCATTTTCTCACTCCATCCTTACCACAAAAAAGTATGAGGCCATGTCCTAATGACTTTGGAATCATCTGGAGCCTGCTGAAGGGAGAGGTCTGAGATGTCTCCCCAGACCTACAAAATCAGAATTGGCACGTCCAGCTGATGCCAATGGTTTTTAAGTGCTGCTCTGCAAATCCCACCGAGTAGGCTGGCGAGCAGAGTAAGTATCTTTAGTAACAAATGACGCACTAGCCCACAGTGAGACAGATTATTATCTTCAGGTAGCCTAAATCTTAGGAAATCGTGCCTAAGAAGGGGCTCACACCTAATTCTGTGAATAGCTTTCAAACTGTGCAGTTCCTCTTTGTGAAGATACTGTGGACATTAGACTGGGCTTGCTCCTCTCCTGAGTTATTTTCTCCAGGTGTACAAACCTCTGTCCCCCAGTTGGTATTGATATGACATTGGTGGGCATCCTTTTTGATCTATTCAGATCCTCTAAAGAACCTTTCCAGCATTACAATCGGAATTCCTTTGCTCCAGTTACTTAAATCAAGTTAAGTAGTTGGTCGTAGGTGTCAGAGACTCAGGAACTTTGTGTCCTATATATTCATGGAGAAAAATTCTAATGCACAGATTTATCCTGATTCACAACTCGTAATTCTGTAGGTTCAAAGTTCTGCCTCACAGACCTTTGTTATTACATGTTAGGGTGGCCGTTCAAGGCACCCGCTTCCGAGTTCTAAAAGGCCTAATTTCTCAGTACTTCAAAAGAAAAATGTATGTAGAATATAAAAGTAGTATTTTTTATCTTTTCCTACAAGTTAAAACCCTCCATGGCACAGAATCAACTGACTCTTTTCCTCAGCAGTTTGTCACATGCGTTCGTTTAGACAAACACTGAGATAACCTTAATGTGGTCAACTTCGTAATCTGTTTTTGGTGGGCTCTGTCTTTCCTAAGCATCCAGTGAGTTTATAATCAGCATAATTATTTGCCTAGACTTCAGGTGTGAAAGTCCCCCTGTTTCGTTTCTGTATATCGGTCGGTTAACTAAGAGATCCATTTAACCTGGTGTGAGAAAAAGCTGTATGTGGAGCCGCCACGAAATTGTTTTTGCAGCTTTCTCCTTCCTCTTCCTCCTCCTCCTCCTCCTCTTCTCCTCCTCCTCCACCTCCTTCCTTCCTCCTCCTCCTCCTTTTCCTCCTCCTCTTCCTCCTCCTCTTCCTCCTCCTCCTCCTCCTCCTTCCTCCCTCTCTCCCTCCTCCTCCTCCTCCTCCTCCTCCTCCTCCTCCCCCTCCCCTCCTCCTCCTCCTCCTCCTCCCTCTTCCTCTACCTCCCCTCCTCCTCCCTCCTCCCTCCTCTTCCTCCTCCTCCTCCTCCTCCTCCTCCTCCTCCTTTTTTGTAGGAAGTGGCCCATGGTATTTTCTGACACTGGCTGCTGGTTGTTCTTGTATTGCACCATGATGCTATTTTCCTTTCTTCCCATCTTTCAAGGGTTTGAGAGCTTATAGCTCCTCCTCTCACTTGGGTGTCTAACAATAAAGCTGTAGTGCTTCCCCGTGTGTGTGTGTGTGTGTGTGTGTGTGTGTGTGTGTGTGTGTGTGTGTGTGTGTAGGTATAACTCAAAAGGAGAGGCAGTTACTTCTTTTGCGTCCAGCTTGCTCTGGATTAGTTGAACCGGATGGTATTTTTCGACAAGATTGAGCCAGTCTGGAAGGACAGGAATATAATGTGGGGCTTGCTTGGCCGTTGGGTTTAATTCATTTAGGTTTTGTGTTTGGTAATGCCGTCTAAACCTCCCCATAGAGCAGCTTTTAAGAAATCCTGAATGAGCTGTCTAAGACCGTGTTATTTTATTTTTAACAGTGTTCATTTCTTGTAGCCTAACCATTCTCTAAATGTACTGCCATTGTGTTTTGTTTCAGCACCCACAAGTGAAGCAACAAGAAAGGCCATCTTGGATTGTTTCCAGTATCCAGACCTCCACATGTCAGCAGTAGTCTCCTGAGGCGTTCTACCCTCCCTCAACTCTCCTCACTTCGATCTTCAGACAGAAAGGGTGTTCAGGAAACGCACACTAAAAGCATAGGTTGGTGGAGGCAGCCCGCCTGGTCTTAGGTTCCTTAGATGGGATTTTCAACCCTGGGAATGTGCTGTTTCTTGCAGGTGGTGTGAATCTGTTTCCAGCTGCAAGCTGTTTTTCTTCTTGCAAGGTTTGCAGGTAGCTAGAAGGCTTAGGAGACTTAAACTGATTGGTTCCTTTTTCGGCGTATTCAGAAGTCAAACTATGGAGGCTAGAAAGCATTTTTAAAAAAATATAATTTGTTTTTGTTTTATGTGCACTGGTGCTTTGCCTGCGTGTGTGTCTGTATGAGGGCATCAGACCTTGGAATTACCTCTGTGAGCTGCCATGTGGGTGGTAGGAATTGAACCTGGATCCTATGAAACAGCAGTCAATACTTTTAACCACTGAGCTATCTCTCCAGCCCTGACTGTATTTTTATAGTCAATCTGAAATGCTTTCTTGGGAGCTGTTTTAAGTCAACATGGAAAGGGGGGAGTAACAGAACTCCAAAGGGAAGACACTATGTACGTGACAAATAGTGGAGAAACGTGGTGGGTAATAAACTTGGGCATGAGGCCTGTTCATCATGGGCCTGGTTTTCTGTATAAATTCTGTTTTCCTCTGTCTTTATTAAGAAAATTAATAGTAATTTCATTACACCACCCTAATGAAATTGTTAGGCTTATTCTCCCAACTCTTTACACAACTTTCATACACCAACTCCTCATCAATTTTGGGATAGCCGTAAAGCAAAATATCCATCAGGAATAAACAGACAGGAGCTCTCGTCGTCTTTTGGATCTCTTAAGAGTCTCAAGAAAGGATTATTCTTCTAGCAGATTCGGTGCAGTACATTAAATTTTGCTGATGTGTGTATATCTGTGTGCTCCTGAGTGTGATCGTGAATGTCTGTGTGCCGGCACACAAATGCCACTGCATGTGTGTGGAGGCCAGAGGGCTACTTGCAAGAATTAGTTGTCTCCTCCTTCTGCCATATAGGTCCTAAAGATCAGATACTGCTTGTCAGCCTCTGTGGCAAGCACTGTCACCCACTAAGTCCACGGTTCTCGACCTTCCTAATGCCGGAACTCTTTAATATAGTTCCTAAGGTTGTAGTGACCCCAACCATAAAATTATTTTAGTTGCTACTCAAGTTTGCTACTGTTACACATCTTAATGTAAATATTTGATATGCAGAATATCTAATACGTGTGACTCTCAAAGTGGGCGAGACCTTTGGTTGAGAACCACTGCACTCAACCACCTTGCTGGCCCAACTGTACTGTTTTCTTAGGAGATCTTTTTTATGTGGGGGCACATCTTGATTAAGAATATTTTGTTTAAGCAGCCCTGGGAATTTAAATAGTCACTGTGGTCTTGGTATTTGGTCCTTGAGAATTTCTTATTTCTTAACCCTGAGACTGCAGATGGTGTTTCATAGCCCCACCCCCACCATTCACTGAAGGAAGGCTTGGTGTCTGGACAGTTTCACTAATTGTAAGAGAAGAGTTAAAATAAGGTTTAAAGAGTTATCACAGTCTGCCAGGTGCTTAAATTACAGTTATCACCTGTAATATACTTCTGTTGCATAGCATCTTTAATCCCCTTTGTGCAGAAGAAAAGGAGACAGAGAGAGGCTAAGCAGGTTCCAGGGTCTTTTGAGTTATCAGAGGACACAAATCTAAGGGTTCAAGTGCCAAACAGGTAACCTTAACACCCAGTTATGCGCCTGCCTACAAACTTAAGAATTGCCTGAAGAAGACCACGGGAGGTACATGGAAGGGCCAAGTTATGGAAATCTAGAGTGGTGGGCTTAGTGGTTTTACGTGCATGTGACTGATAAACAGGGCAAGTTTTAGTGTGAGTGAATGGCAAGATAGGGACTGTACTTGGAGAGTTTTATGCCAGCTTTCACATGTGGGTTGGCTTAAAGGGACTAGAGGACTAGGGATCATTAAGAGTAGGGGGTGGGGGGAAGCTGAGTGAGAAGGAATAAGAAGGGGATTTGGGGAACAAGATTAAGATAGCAATCGGAGTCTGGATGCGGATGGGCAAAGGGGAAAGTGGAGGTGGAGAAGCACAGGCAGAGGAGAGACATAAAATGCAGGCTCTGAATTTCATGAAGTCATTGTTTTTGATAGCTGAGTAGTACACCATTGTGTAGATGTACCACATTTTCTGTATCCATTCCTCTGTTGAAGGGCATCTGGGTTCTTTCCAGCTTCTGGCTATTATAAATAAGGCTGCTATGAACATAGTGGAGCACGTGTCTTTGTTATATGTTGGAGCATCTTTTGGGTATATGCCCAAAGAGGTATAGCTGGATCCTCAGGCAGTTCAATGTCCAATTTTCTGAGGAACCTCCAGACTGATTTCCAGAATGGTTGTACCAGTCTGCAATCCCACCAACAATGGAGGAGTGTTCCTCTTTCTCCACATCCTCGCCAGCATTTTTTTTGATCACCTGAGTTTTGATATTAGCCATTTCTCACTGGTGTGAGGTGAAATCTCAGGATTGTTTTGATTTGCATTTCCCTTATGACTAAAGATGTGAGGTAACCCAATCACAGAAAAACACACATGGTATGCACTCATTGATAAGTGGCTATTAGCCCAAATGCTTGAATTACCCTAGATGCACAGAACACATGAAACTCAAGAAGGATGACCAAAATGCGAATGCTTCACTCCTTTAAAAGGGGAGCAAGAATACCCTTGGGAGGGAATAGGGAGGCAAAGTTTAGAAAAGAGGCAGAAGGAACACCCATTCAGAACCTGCCCCACATGTGGCCCATACATATACAGCCACCAAACTAGATAAGATGGATGAAGCAAAGAAGTGCAGGCCAACAGGAACCGGATGTAGATCTCTCCTGAGAGACACAGCCAGAATACAGCAAATACATAGGCGAATGCCAGCAGCAAACCACTGAACTGAGAACAGGACCCCTGTTGAAGGGATCTGAGAAAGGACTGGAAGAGCTTGAAGGGACTCGAAACCCCATATAAACAACAATGCCAACCAACCAGAGCTTCCAGGGACTAAGCCACTACCCAAAGAGTATACATGGACTGACCCTGGGCTCCAACCTCATAGGCAGCAATGAATAGCCTAGTAAGAGCACCAGCAGAAGGGTAAGCCCTTGGTTCTGCCAAGACTGAACCCCCAGTGAACATGATTGTTGGGGGGAGGGTGGTGTTGGGGGGAGGATGGGGAGGGGAAGCCCATATAGAAGGGGAGGGGGGGAGGCTAGGGGGATGTTGGTCAGAAACCGGGAAGGGGAATAACTATTGAAATGTAAATAAGAAATACTCAAGTTAATAAAGATGGGAAACAAAACAAAACAAAACAAAAACCGCAGGCTCTTTTGGCACCACCCAGAGACAGAGAGAAGTGGGCCAGGTACTTAACACCTTAGAGACTAGAAAGACCAGTGATGCCAGCAGTATCATTCATTCCTTATGGATTTGTTTGTTCTTGAGTAAGTATCACCGAGATATCGCTGTGAGGCAAGAATTGTGCTAAGGGGTGGGGTTTTAATCCGCATAAAAATGCTCTGCTATGCCTGTATTCTGTTACTTCCTTGATCCCCGTTACACATAGCAGTAACTGGAAATACTGTCGTCAGTTTATGAATGGTGATTCATTTGGAGCTTTAAAAAAGAAACCTTTACATTACATTTCTATTTGTTTGTTGGCGATATGTGTGTGACAAGTGGCCAAAGGACAACTTGTGGAAGTTGGTTTTCTCCTTTCACCATGTGGGCCCTGGTGATTGAACCCAGGTTTGAGAGGGGTTCTACCTAGGGTTAGGGTTAGGGTTAGGGTTAGGGTTAGGGTTAGGGTTAGGGTGAGTAGCATCATGGGACAGTGGTTTGCTTGCTATGGTGAGAGGGTCTTTTCTTCAACCCCTTTTTATCTCCCAAGGGTATTTGACTTGTTTTTCCTGAGAATATTCTGTTCATTTGCCTGCGGCGTGGAGGTTGGAGGAACTTCTAAAACCTCAAGCCCCTAGTTTGCATGAGGGCTGGGCTCTCTCAATGGGGTTCTGTTTCCTTCCCTTTGACTTCCAGTGGCGTTTTGTAAGCATGTAACATCCAGGCAGAAGTCCAGATTCCGACTCAGGATCAGGGCAGGAGTGTGCATTTCTGTTGCCTTCCTGGTGACTCACACTGAACCATGCTAGATTGCCAGGGAAATGAAACAGTTTTTTCCTTACCAGTAACAGATAACCAAAATGATCTTTGAAAGTGTGTGGCTTAACTTTAGTTTCACACCGAGTGTTGTTTTCCATACTCTTGGGTTCATGTGCATCATGTTTAACGATGTGAACATAGTCCATGCGTTATCGTTAGTAATCCATTTACTAATTTTCCATTTAGGGCTTCTTTGTTCAATCATGCTGGTGTTATTCGATAGCACCAGTAAGTCAAACAGTTATATGTTTATTTCCATTTTGACTGGCTGAAGGAAGTGTGTTTAGAAATAGATATCAGGCTGTAACGCAAAGCCTTTGTACAAAGTTAAAAAATATTTGCTGTGCTGCCTTAGTGGTATTTCTCCTGCTTCGATAAAATACTGACCAAAAAAAAAAACCATGGGGCAGTAGGGTTTATTTGGCTTTTTGGTTCAGTCGGTCACCGAAGGAAGCCAAGCTAGGAACTGTAGAGACTAGGAACACTGCTTCTGAACTTGCTTCCTGTGGTCTGCCAGCTCAGCCTGCGTTCTTATACAACCCAGACCCACTTGGCCAGGAGTTGGTACCACCTGGTACCACCTTCAGAGGGCTGGGCTCCTCCCACAATCATTTACCAATCCAAAAAAAAAAAAAAATATGCTGTAATACTCCCCCACGGGACAATCACTGGGGGCATTTTCTCAGGTGCGTTTCCTTCTTCCCAAATGACTCTAGCTTGTGCCAAGTTGGCATAAAAGTAGCCAATACATGATTGCTCAGCTTGCTTTCTTATATGATCTAGAACCACAGCGAGCTGGGCCTTCCAGACGTGCCCAGAAGCCAGTCTGATGACGGAAATTCTTGAGAGTTCCCCCTTCACAGGTGACCCTAGGTTGTGGTCAGGTTGACAAAAACCAACTATCACGTACACTATCCTCGAAAACATATTTCTGCCCAAAGCTAGATTTGGATGTTCACTGTACTTTATCTGTACTAAACAAAAATCTGCAAGGAAATCAAACGTCTCTTTCCAGGGGAATGATAAATCAATTTCTGTATACCCAGCCGCAGTGGGCTACTGCCTAGCGGTACAAACTCAGTACAAGCAGCAGCAGTGAATGTGCTTTTAAGGCATTGTGTTAACATAAATAAGATACACTCTGTGCGGCTGCATCTCCGTGAAGGTTTAGAAACAGCAAGACTGTAGCGATGTCTGCAGGCTGCCAGGGATCTGGAAGAAGGAGCCGGGAGCTGACTGCAACCAAGAGAATTTGGGGTTTGATGAAAAGATAAAAACATTTGGTCTCCTCACATTAGTGATTCCCTACACACTCTGAATCTCATCAAATTGTACAACTGAACTGATGAGATTACTGCTTTAATTTCTATTATAATAAAGCTGATTTCTTAAAAACTAAGCATAGCCATCACACGTTTCTAGAATCAAACGCTTTTTGCCGCTCGTATCTTCCTGGTAGAGTATTAGACTAGGAAAACAGGCCAGCTGTGGTGGCTCACGCTAATAATCCCAGCACTTGAGAGGTGGAGGCAGAAGAATCAGGACTTCAAGATTAGCTTCCGCTATGATGGCGAGTCCGAAGCCAGCTGAGGTTACCTGAAACCCTGTCCCAGAGAGAAAAAAGATCTACTCTAAAACAAAGGATCGCAGGACAGTGGTGACACATGACTAATCCTAGCAGGCAGAGAGGCAGAGAGGCAGAGAGGCAGAGAGGCAGAGAGGCAGAGAGGCAGAGAGAGGCAGAGAGGGGCAGAGAGGGGCAGAGAGGGGCAGAGAGGGGCAGAGAGGGGCAGAGAGAGGCAGAGAGGCAGAGAGGGGCAGAGAGGGGCAGAGAGGCAGAGGCAGCAGATCTCTGAGCCTGAGGCCAACCTGATCAACAGGGTTTCAGGATAGCCAGGGTTACACAGAGAAACACTCTCTCAAACAAACAAAAAATGAGAGCTGGGTTAAGGGAGGGAAGGGAGATAAGGAAGGGGGAGTAGGAGTGGGGAGAGTAGATGAGACAGGCAAGAGCTGGGAGGAGAGAAGATGGGAGGGAGGGAAGGATATGGGCCCCTGAGAGAAAGCAGGAGTGCATAGAGGATGTAAAGTCCCCTGAAAACCTCCTTGTGCATGTGCAATGGAGTGTCAAGTAAGAGGTTCTGAAAACGGGAACTTTAGTTCATTTATTTTTAGCACCCAATACAGTGGCTGTTAGCTGAGTGGTTTTCGTCATCCTGCTG
Source organism: Rattus rattus (assembly GCF_011064425.1). Lineage (NCBI taxonomy): Eukaryota > Metazoa > Chordata > Mammalia > Rodentia > Muridae > Rattus > Rattus rattus. The sequence goes on along the minus strand of NC_046157.1, from coordinate 42,496,741 downwards.
TGCTATTAAAAATAAAAATTCTCCTGAAAGTGATTTCTCTGTTTCATGTCTGCCACGAACTTGTTCCCTGTCATAGAGTAGGGAGTGTGTGTGTGTGTGTGTGTGTGTGTGTGTGTGTGTGTGTGTGGTTGGTCATCTGCTTTGGCAATGACAGCTTACATTCAAGTAGACGAGACAAGCTGTCTGCGTGTGCGCATGACGGACTCTGGCAACGCACGAGCTTTCTGCACAGACTGGAAGCCGAGCTCCGGTGACTGAAGATTAGTGCACCATCCAAAGAACAGACGGATGGAAGGCCAAGGAACTTAATTATACATGATGTTGTCTTTGTGCCAGGAAGAAGAAAAAGAGCCCTGGCTTTAGAGATTGGCCAGAATTTATGTAGTTGGGGACAGTTGGTCAAGACTACTCAAAATAAATTTTTTTTTGAAGGGGATAAAAATCAAGTTATAATTTTCTAGAGGTTTATTTGAAGGTGTTTTTCTCACCTTAATTTTGGTTTTTAGATTTATTTATTTTATATATGTGAGTACACTGTCCCTGTTGTCCCTGTCTTCTGGCACATCAGATCCCATTACAGATGGTTGTGAGCCACTGTGTGGTTGCTGGGAATTGAACTCAGGACCCTGGAAGAGCAGTCAGTGCTCTTAACCACTGATCCATCCCTCCAGCCCCACCTTAATATTCTCTAATCAAAGAGTAGTAGCAAATAACGTCATTAACAATAACAGTTTCTTTTGGTATCATCACGCACATGCACCCTATTTCTTTAACTATAGCCTAGTGAAAAATTTCCAGATGTTTGTAGCAGAAAGTTCCACCAATGCCTTAAACTATCTTTTTGTGAGATAGGTTAGTATTAAGCCAGTATATTTTAATGTGTATCATAACATTATTTACTTTGTATTTGCATGGTGTTGGGAATCGGATCTAGGGCCTTGTGCATGCTAAACACATGTCCTGCCACTGAGCTACCCGACAGTCTGTCTTTGTCTTAGATCTAAAATGTATCATTACGCTCATACCGTTACATGTTAAAATACTGTTATTATAGTTTTCTAAGTTCACGGTGTAATAGTCAAAAGTACAGTTATTATAGTTTTACTAATACCTAGTTTAAAGTTGTGGGCTATGAAATCAGATAGTTGTCATCTTGAGTTCTGACCAATGCCTTGAGTATTATTAACAATGTCACCGAGTATTTTAAAACTCTCGACTTAATTACCATGTACAAAAGGGCTTAATACCATGCTATGCATTTGCTGTGTACGTAATTAACTATGATGTTAATTGCATGGCTGTGGTCTCCACAGGATCAAGGGCCTCAGATGTAAGAGAGCTGTCCCTCCACATTGGGATGGACCATCAGGTAAAGCAATAAGGACTGTAATTCAGAGGAAGTTGTGCATTGAAGATTGAGGCTTTGCCGTCTGTCAGAGTGGGGTCCAGTGTTTCCAGTAAGACCTGGGCTAAGCAGAGATGGCTGGATCTAGGAAGTTTAGGCTTAGGGCTGGATCTTAATGTTAGAAATTAACACAGACTCAAGCTTTTCTTTTTTTTTTTTTTTTTTTTTGTCTTTCCCCAACATGGCCATATAATTACAGAGAACAATCACAAACTGAGCTGTCCATTTAAAGAGGAAGGCAGACAGGATGTGAGCTCTGATAACCTCGTTCCAGGCAGTTTGAACATGTGTTAGTGTGAGCTGAGCATGAACAGAGGGCTGGATAGACAGACACAGGTGTCAGCAGGGTTCCTGGGTCAGGATAGAGAGGTGGGCCATGGAGGGGGTGACTAAGGAGAGAGTCACACCTGAAGCCTAGCTGGACTGAAAAATCATTGGTATTGGGTCCCCACCAGCATGCATGGAGCTAGTGGGGTGCTCTTTTCTAATTTTCACAGATATGCAATTTACTAGGTCTTAGCATCGGCACTCTGGGTATGAGATCAGGCCTAGTGTGAACCCTTAAGTCATGTATCACTGACTAAGCAGGAAGCATAAGAAGGCTTTGCCACAGAGAGCATGGAGGCATGGTTTAGGACCTTAGTAACTTATAAGGAATAAAAAAATAAAGTTCGGTTGCCAAGCTTGCAGGGAGGAGGGGCAAGTGAGATAGAATATAAATAAAAGAATGCAGGTATTAAGAAAAGGAACAAAAAAAAAAAAAAAAAAAATAAAAAAAAAAAAAGAAAAGGAACCTACAGGTGGGAACCGGCTTTGGCCAAGAATGCTCTCACTCTGCAAGTACCTGACCAAACCGTTGAGTTGCTAGCACTGGGCTCTGCTGCCTGTCTTTTCCTGAGCCCAGATCAGCCCCAGATCGTGGGCGTGGCTTAGCCTACAAATGGATATTCAGAAGCCCCTGGAGAAAGACCAAGAGGAAACAGAGCCATAGAAACCAGACAGCCGGGGTCTGTGACACCCAGCTTTGACACCCAGCATTGGTAAAAGCGGAACACCACAGCTTTTTCCGACCTGCCGTTGAGTGATACTGATTTCGAGACCCCTGAGGTATTTTGTAATTGGGGAGTTTTCACTATTGTTTTTGAACACGCTTTCTTCTCCTTTTGTTGACAGTTCAGATTAGCAAGCTCCTTTGGGCTGGAGAAAACATTAGGAGGCCCCCAAAGAAAAATATGACCATTTTTTTCTAGTACCATTTTATAGGGCTTGCTTTGTACAGTGGGGAGGGATATGGGCTGGGAGGGAGAGGGCTGAGAATAATAGGGTTTTATTTCGGCAGGGTTTGTGTCAGACTGTAAACGTCCCGCTTTATTAATGAATGTTGAATTAATTCTGTTGAAGAGATGGGTGGCATTGGCAGCTACAGACACATTCTGTAATGTTTAATCTGGTGTCAAAAGTACAGAACCGCTGGTCTGTGAAGGGTGCCTCTGGGAGAGGCGGTGCGTGTCATGATTCCGGTAGGGTAGATACGGTTTGAGTCATGGTTCTGCTACATGTCAGGTGGGAAACTTCTCTCGGCCCTTCGGTTTCTTCCTCCTAAAATAGCAACTGTGTAAGCTTACCACTTCCTCCAAGGGTGGCTGTCAGGGTGTCAAGGGATGATACACAGGATCCTTTCCCAGATGTTCTGGCACAGACCAGTGCTCATTTCTCAATGAACTTATGTCATCTTTATTCCTTGGGCACGTGCCACTTGCTAGGCATTTACAGTGAAGAATTAGTATAGAGCATTGAGTCCTGGTATCTGTAACTAAATCCGTCAGTCATCTATTTTAGCAACCTCTGTGTGCCAGGCCCTATGCTGGGAGTAAAATACCACAGGTCGTGTCTGCTTTCAGGAAACGTGAAGCCTTACTGTACCCATCTGGTGTGGTCTCTATTCTTCAACAAACACAGTAATCATTTTTTTCCTACCTCGTGGTTCTATAGTGACTCCCAGAGCAACGATCCTCAAACTTTTGTAGGCATTAAGAATCTCACGTTGAGGGCTGGAGAGATGGCTCAGCGGTTAAGAGCACTGACTGTTCTTACAGAGGTCCTGAGTTCAAATCCCAGCAACCACATGATGGCTCACAACCATCTATCATGAGATCTGATGCACTTTTCTGGTGTGCCTGAAGACCGTAACAGTGTACTTATAAATAATAAATAAGAAGATAAAATAAAAAAAAGTCTCATGTTGAGGGAGGGTAAGCTGTTCATGTGGCTCCCATCATATCCGGCTGGTACTGACCCCTGGTTTCTGCTGTAGAGATGGTTCCTCTTAACTATTATCAACACTTCCAGAACAATGCCAGCAACGCACCATGAGGAAGTCTTAGATGGTGATTCTCTCACTTTTTATTTTGAGTTGACAGGGCAACACTGGAATAGATCTCTCAGGGACAGACTAAACTCTTTCTCTCGTAAATTGTGTGGCGGGAGACAACCTTTATCATCAAGAGGCTCATAGCCACTTAGCAAGCTTATTTTGACCCTTACAGGCATAGCTACAATAACTGGCTGTTTGTGAATTTAGAAGCTCAATACAAATAGTACATTCTTTCGTTATTGAAGAGAATAGAAAACTGTTGTCCTAAAAAACGTGTGTGTGTGTTTATGTGTGTGTGTGTGAGCGTATGTGTGAGTGTGTTTGTGAGTTTGTGAGCGCGTATGAGTATATGTGTGAGTGTGTGTATGAGTGTGAGTGTGTGTGTGTGTGGGGGGAATGTGTGTGTGTGGGTGTGTGGGAATGTGTGTGAGTCTGTGTGGTGTGGTGTGTGTGTGTGCAGGGAGGGGTGTGGGTGTGTGGTTATGGATGTGGGGGTGTGGTGGTGTGTGTGTATGTGTGTGTGTGTGTGTGTGTGTGTATGTGTGTGTGTGTGTGTGTGTGTGAGTGTGTGTGTATGTGTGTGTGTGTGTATGAGTGTGTGTGTGTGGGGGGAATGTGTGTATGTGTGTGTGAATGAGTGTGTGTGTGTGAATGTGTGTGAGTGTCTGTGAGTGTGGGGGGGGCAAGGGAAGAAGGTGACAGAGGGAGAGAGGTACTTACTCCTATGTGTATGCAGGCCTGAGGTCAACATTGGGTATCTTTCTCCATCATTTTCTTCCTTATCCTTTGAGACCCTCTGAACCTGGAATTCATCTGTTAAGCACACTGGCTGGTCAGTGTAGCTTCAGCGATCTGCCCCTTCCTGACTTCATCCCCACCAAGTGCTAAAGTTACAGAAAACACATCCACATCCAGCTTCTTTGGAGGTCTGAACTCAGGTCCCCATGCTTCCATTGCAAACACTTCACGGAGTGAACCTTTCTCCCAGCCTGAAGTGCTGGCCATCTTTCAGCTTATTTCAGCACTGAGGAAAAGCCCAATCTGTGCCCTTTGTAGGTGAGTTCTGACTTCCTTGAAGACCCCAGGGCACGTGGTAAAGTAGTGACTTTGTGACACTCTGGTTTGAAGGACACCCGTGCTCCAAAATCAGTCACCCTTCATGGTTAATGTCAAGCCCTTAAAATGCACTTGCTTGTTATATGAAGGTTAAGTTCTAGGCCATTCTGGGTTTTTGAAGCCACATACCCTATATGAAATTCTGGCTGGCTTTCCTTTGTATACTCTTGCTCCAAACAACATAGTCATTCCATTTACCGGATTATAATTAGAGAATTAGTCTATTTGTGGAAGCTTTTTCCTGTGAACAAACAGAGGGACCATACATGTTTATCACCAGGATATCCTGGTTGACCCTGGCCTTCTCTGCACCTTGAATATCAAAGCTTAGAGTTGGCCATGAAATTCTAGAAAATACTTACGTTTCCTAAGTCTGTTTGTTTTGTTTTTTCAAGTGCTGTGTACAGCGCCACTTCAAAAGCAGGTTTGTTTTACTTTTTGAAGGGGGAGAAAAAAAGAGAACATTTTCTTACATTTCATTGTTTTCAGTTGAACCACACATTAGTGAGTGAGAAAGAAGGCATAACACATTTCTCACTTACACATAACGCTACGCTTTATAAAGTTACCCCTAAGAGTATGATCTAGGGCTTAAGGAAGCAGATTGAACGCTAAATACTAACATCTTCTAGGGCCCTTACGTCTAACTCCATTTTCAAAATTCTGCTGATACTGGTAAATTATATCTTTATTATTTATTTACATGAATATTATTTATTTTGAGCAGAAACATAAATGCTTGTTTTGAGCTTTTTTTTTTGACAACCTTAGACTGTGGTCAGTTGCTTTCTAGGACAGTGTGACAATCTGCTGACACTGAGGGTGTGCTCTGGCTTATAGACATGTCTGGGCATTCAGATACAAGCAAACTGGTTGACCTAAGGCTTCCACCCTCGGGTGAGTTACACAAACTCAGTTTCAGGTGTGTGTGTGTGGACTAAAGTTTATATACCTAACTCCCTTGTTTACTTGCATACTCCTGCCATTTGAAACTAATGTATTTATAATGGCACTGGGGAGGGCGGCTGCACAGAGCGATAGCTGATGCTCAGAAGTGACAAGCAAGCTCAACCAGGTGGTTGTCCCAGTTTGGAGCGGCTTGGCAAGTTCCCATCAGTACATTAGCACCAGGGAGTCTCAGCTATGAGCAACCCAGGACAATCAGGATTCCTAAGATGACCCTCTGTTAGAAAAACAAACAAACGCAAAACTCAATTGTTTACTTACTATGTTCCATTTACAAAGGCAAAAAGTGGCTTAAGACTTCCAGCTAGGAGGTAAGAGGATCGCTCAGTAGGTAAAGTACTTCCTGGACAAGCGTGGGAGAGGACGTGAATCCCACCCTCAGAATAGATGTGAAAATGCTGGGCCAGGTAGCACACTTTTTTTTTTTTTTTTTTTTTTTTGAGGTTTTGGAGACAGGGTTTCTCTGTGTAGCCCTGGCTGTCCTGGAACTCTCTCTGTAGACCAGGCTGGCTTCCAACTCACCAAGATCTGCCTACCTCTGCCTCCTGAGTGCTGGGATTAAAGATGTAGGCTACCACGGCTGGGAAGGCAGAGTCTGGAAGGTCCTGGGGATGCTGACCAGCTAGCCAGGCACTGCCTTGAAAGAGGAAAAAAGGAAAAGATGATAACGAAGAGGAATGGGACTTGAGCTTGACCTCTGGTTTCTGCATGCATGTGCACATACACTTGCATGTGCACACACAAAACACACACACACACACACACACACACACACACACACACAATTAAAACAACAAAGATTTTTCACTTCAACTTATTTTCCTTCCTTTCACTTGCTTTCCTCATAGCACTGCAAATGATTCCAGCCAGACCTCACTTCGTATACTCGGGGGTTTGTTTTGCGGTTACTAGATATGGATAAGGAAGAAAGGAATGGTATGTGCAATTATTTAGATCATTTGGGACCTTGGTAAGGAAAGCAGTGCAATAGTATATCTGGTAAAAGCCAAAAGCCCTGGAACAAAAAGATGTATAATAGAACTAGATCTTGTTTGTTTTCTGTATTAATCACCCAGGACAGTAGGACTTTTTTCATGTCTGTTTTTGAAGAAAAGAAGAGCAAATATACTTCAGATGTTTCCAGTGGTTCTCAACTTTCCAATGCTTCAAGCCTTTAACAGTTACTCATGTTGTGACTCCCAACTCTACAATTATTTTGTTGCTATGTCCTAACTGTAATTTTGTTACTGTTCCGAGTCATACTATAAATATCTGACATGTGAGGTGTTTGATATGCAACCCCACAGGCATTGTGATCTGCAGGTTGAGAACCACTGGCTGTCCTTTCTATTCCCTAAGGTGTTGTGTGTATGTTAACATGGTAGAGAAGATTGCCATCTGTATTTCTGTCTGACTACAAAGGGGCCATGAATAACACACTAATCCAAAACAAACCTGAATGCACCTATGCTGTGATGTTGAAAGAGTCAAATGTGAACATCTAAAAGCTGAAACGTTTTAATAAAATTTTTTCCTGGTTTTTAAAAACTGAAAATGAGCATTGAAACTGTTACACATAATATTTGAAGTCAGTTCAGGCCCCAAGGAAGTAAAATGGCTATTCACATCTTGAAGCACGTATGTACATATGTACTTTTTATTAAGAAGGATCAAAATAAGAAAGATAATCGTCAGTGTTTTTGAAGAAAGGTTTTGTGTATGGAGATATGTAAACTCTGTTTCTGAATGAAGTTTTTACTCTTTTTACAGAACATGAAGTTTCAGGGAAGCCTCTAGCTTTGATATTGCAAAACGGTTGACTGTTGAAAACTTGTATCATATGTTGATAGGTTCTTAAAGAGAATAAACAGAAGTGTTCCTTCTGTATGTTCAGTGAGCATTTTCAGCGTTGTGGACCCATGTCTTTTTCTCTTCTCTCTTTATAGATTCACTTGCTAGTTCATGTATTTGAGCCATTGTGGAAGACCTCTGCCCATTCACCTCCTCTCGCTTTGGACCCTGTTCCTGGCAGGCCAGCCATGAAAGGCTACCTGGTGGCCATATTCTTGAGCTCCATCTTCCTCTACTATGTGCTATACTGTATCCTGTGGGGAACAAATGGCTATTGGTAAGTTTCAGGTTTTACTTCGCAAACAAAAGACTTGCCAGCCATTTAACAATTTAACAGTTTAACAATTTTAGGCAGATGGCCCAGTGGGTCAAGCACTTGCTGCAGGTATGAGGACCTGGATGTAGATTGCTAGAACTCATGTGAAAACCAAGCAGAACCTTGGGCATTTGTAACCCCAACACTGGGAAGGGAGGGATGGATAAGAAACAGGAAGATTGCTAGTGATGGCTAGTCAAAAATCAGGGTTAGTTTCAGGTCTAGTGATAAACTGCCTCAAATGAATTGGGGAGAATGGTAGAGCAGCAAGACAAAAACATCTCTCTCACACACACACACACACACACACACACACACACACACACGAATTCGTGTACACATACAGAAACACACACACATCATGTTCACATGGATGCATGGTTGTGCACACACATACATATACATGCACACATACATGTGTGAGCACACACATACACGTACTCACAGATACATGCACATACATACTAATACACATACACATACACCTGCATGAAAACACATATACATGCAGGCACACACATGCACATACACTCATACACATATAAATATGTACACATATGGACACACATACATACACATGTATATATGCCCGCACATATACATATACATGTACACACACATGCACACACACACACACACACACACACACACACACACACATATATATATATATATATATATACACACACACATATACATGCATACACACACTCAAACCTTCAGGCATACACAAGCACATACACACATACGTACATAGAAACAAACACATATATTACACGTAAATATACACACATGAGAAATTTTTAAAGAAAAAACCTTGTTATTCCTACTTCTTAAAAAAATTAATTTTGTGTATGTCTGTACATATTTTTGTGTGATTATATGCATATGTGTGGAGGTACCCAATAGAGGTCAGAAGAGAGTGTTGTTGAATTCCCTGGAGCTGAAGTTCCAGATGGTTATGACCTACCAAACATGTATGCTGGGAACTGACTTCTCTTCAGGAATAGTTTGTGCTCTTAACCTCTGAGCCCCGCCCCCAGCCTCAACCTATTCCTCACTCCCCAGTAAAGCAACAGGGTTAACTCTTTATTCAGGACATAACATTCCGTGTTATTTAATTTCCTTGAATTAAGCAGTTCTTGGACTCAGCATTAGTTTTAAGTTGTGACTGCTAACATGGACACACTACATTCAGTTTCCTTTGTTTAAAAATATAGTGCGTATTTCAAAATAACTTCGCTATAAAATACTTTAAAATGTTGAGGCATAGTGCAGAGAACTTTATACGTGTGTTTTTCATACTTCCCATTTCAGTCTGTTGGCTGAGAATAAAGTTTAGTTGGCTTTTAATTTGTAAATGGATATCAGTTCACAATTAAATCCAAATAAATTGGATCATAACTTCCTGTCATACACAGAAGATCGGTGTTTTGTCAGTGTTTCAATGGATCTTAGGTTGTTTCTAGTGAGATGAAAACAATCCCATGTTTCTGTTTTCTGTGCTTCTGTCACTGAAGTATGGTAGAGCTTTCTCATGGAGTAAAGTTTGGCAAACCCTCCTGGAAGAAAGCCTAATGCCAGGTGGGTGGCTTGGCCCTACAGTTTTAGCCTTAAGACCTGCATGCTGGGCCAGAGAACTTTGAAGTCTGATTAAGAATTTAATGAATATTATCCCAGAGGAGTCTCTCCCTTCATGTCTGCCACCTCCTAAAAATAGAAGAAATGAAGAAAAAGCAAAATGCTTGCTCCGCTACTATTCGTAATAGGGTTCTCTAGAAGAATAGAACCACAGAATGTGCTTACAGTACAAAAGAGGATCTTTAGAGTGGCTTCTGTGACAGGAGCTGGGCACTCCACAGTGGCCATCTGACCCTTCGAGAGAGGTTCAGATCATGTAGTCACCCAGTCTGAGAAGCTGCTACTGCAGACCCAGTCTTCCGATGAAGACCTGGGGATCCTTCAAAATCGTTGGGTGTTAGTTCCCATTGGAAGACGGAAGTTGTGTCAGTGACCGACAGGCACACTCCTAAGCAAAAACGGCAAGCAAGCTATGCTGCTTTTTCCCTCTGATCTTTTTCTATCTGGGTTACCTGACAGAAGGTGCCGTCCGCTCTGTGGTAGGGGCTTCTCCCCTCAACTAATCATTACTAGGGATGCTCTCAATACCTACCGAAAGGCAAATCTCTTAGTTAATTCCAAATGCCACAAGATTAGATTACCTCCCATTCTACTTTTCTATGCGTCCTGCTGACCACAGAGGAAATGATAAGGTAATAAGAAGACTTTGAATTCACAACCATCTTTTGTCATCAGAATTTGAAGGGTGTTCAAGCTAAACCAACATTATTCATTGACAGGACCTGGGGGATCATAGCTAATGTGTGTGCACTGTGGTCTTGTTTCCTTCAACCCCGTTTAAGGGAGCCTGGGGTACCAAGTGCTTGCATAGTGTTTAGGGCTGGACCTGATGAGGGTAGCAAGGAAACAGAGACAAGACAGACAGATGGACATATGGATAGAAAGCTAGGACTGCAATTGCTAGATATTTATAATTTTACATAATATAGATAAAATCTATATTATCTATATTTATAAAATCTATATCTATATTTATATTTACATAATATAGGTAATATTGGACTCACCCTCAAATATCATTGTGCTAGATAATAAGTTAGCACACAGTGGATATTGAAGATGTTACATTATTTTATAATATCTGTCCTTTAGCTTCTTTGTATATGCATTATTATATAATATGTAATTTATATATATATATATTTGTATATGTATTAAATCAGGATCATAGGTAGATTTTATTAAGTTAAATATCTTAACATATTAACAATGTGTTATATTATGTTGGTATGTGGTTAATAAAGAAATTAATTTCTTATATAAAAAAGAAAAAAAAGGTTGAAGTTTATGTAAGTTGGGAGGTTCTTAGAAAGTAATTTAAGTATGTAAATGCAAGTTATAAGTGTCTAGGGATGTAAAAATTTAAGTAAGTTATGAGGGTCTAAAAAGTGATTTAAGGTATGTGAAAATAAAAATGTTTCAGATTTCTTTCAAAAAAAAAAAAAAGAAAGCTAGGATTGGGTGGGTGGTCTGGGCTCTTTGCTAGAGAAGCCTCAGCACTCTGGAGCTCAACGTGGAGGTCAAGCCAGGAGGCAGGGGCTATGGTGTACAGCTGGATCAACGTGACAAGTTAAACTAGGTGCAGTCTCTGTAGGGGAACAGTCTTCAGGCAACACTCATCATGAAAGAAAGCTATGGTGGATATTTTCAGCATATATACTATTGACACACAGAATCAGTCCCCCAAGGAAAGTTTTGCCGTACCCTTGAGTCTGAAGTGATGTGTCCATATCAAAAGCATACTTTCACTTACGTCTTTATTCATTCTTTTGTTCCCTATATTTGGGAGACAGTTACAGGGGCAGGGGAGATGATCCAATTGGTAAATATTTTCCATACAAACATAAAGACACAAGTCTGATCCCTACCTCCTACGTAAACAGCCAGGTGTTTATACAGTACATACTGGTCAGTGGGCCTAGCCTAATCCTCAGACCTAGGTTCTCAGTGACAGCAAGGTAGATAATACTTAAAGATAACCATGTTCAAAGTTGTCCTCTGGCCTACACAAACACACACAAACACAACAGAACTAATAGGAGATGACTCAGGGGTCAAGGCACGTGCCAAGTAAGAGGACAAGAGTTTGGATCCCCAGAATGCACAGTGGATACTGGAGCTCACCTGTCCTCTGAGCTTCGTAAGTTAGAGACCAGCGATTCCCCAGAGAAAGCTAACTCACAGGACTACAGTACTGGTGAACTCTGGGTTTGGGGAAGTGACCGCACCTCAAGAAGGGTGTACAAGGGGGATTCCCAGTGTCAACCATGAGCCTCCACTCTCACACGCACACATGTGGGTACACCCACACATACGTGGCATGTCTTCAACACATACAAATGAAAAGGGGAAAAAATGCAAGTGATTGTCTTTATTTTGAGAGCCACCTCAAGTTTGTCTTCATAATATTCTAAAATGGCTGCTTATTTTCTGTCATCGTGTTCCTTCCATGTTTCTAACCTCAGGCATAAAGTGATAGGCTTGTTGAATATAAAATAGTGTCTGCGGCTTGCTGTGATGGTTGACCGCATCTGTGTGTTACTGTCATGTATAAACCAAGTGGTCTTTGCCATTGCAGAATTCTCAAAATATCTCATTATCCAAGGACTTACGTCCTCCTTGTTCAGTAGCTTCCTAGTTCTAATAGTGGAGATCTTACACTTAAAAAAAAAATGAAAATGATTTGTCTATAACAGGTTTAGTCTATTCACATTGAGTCCTATTTACAGTAGAAAGAAACTGATTAATTTTTAATTTTTTTTTCCTTTTTCTCATTTACTTTTTTGAAATTAACTTTGAAAGCATCGATTCCTCATCTCACCAATGACCAATGAGTTCTGGTGTGAAACTGTTTCGTTCTTCCTGGGCTATTTTCTCCCATCCCTCGCCACTCCCCTCATTTACTTTCCTTATGTTTCTCAATACCCTTTCAAGTCATGGAGACAAGTATTCCATTCAGGAACCAACGAAGCCAAGAAGCTAGGGCAGGCAGTAAGATATGGCTCTCAGTGGTGTGACTTGTGACACCCCTGAGGACAATGGTCTATTGAAGCTACTCAGTCAGGAGTTTCCACTGTCTGCTGTCACTAGGTGTCCCACGTATGACTTCTGGGTGAAAGTCATGTGCACTTGGGCTGGGGTTGCTTTCAAAGGCCTTTGAGGTCTTTTAAAACTAGAGTGTGGTTCCGCCTCCCACCCTGCGCAAACCCTACTTAGATCCCTGTGAATCACTGCTCCTCCATGGCCTTTTCCATTCTCCCTTGACGTTCAATCCTGAATTTCCAAGCTTGTGCAGGATTGGGAGAAGGCTGTGTTAAACATCGGGGGTGTGCATGTACGTGCGTGTGTGTGTGTGGGGCTTCGTGCATGCGTGGCCTCTGCCTAGAAGGCTGGTCAGCGGTAGAGCCCAGTGGGTTCCTGGGGTATACACTCCTTGGGCAGGATTCCTGGTTTCTTACGGCCACTGTTTCTGTCTCTTAGGTTCCCAAATGAGGAAATGAAGAATAAAAACAATGTCAAGAACTGTTTTAAAAAGCCAGCTTTGCCAGTCTTCTGAGGTAAAAACATAGACACCCCCCAAAAAAAAGGAAAAAATCCAAATTTGGTGATGTCTTTTTTTTTTTTTTTTCTTTTTTTTCTGAGTGGTCAATCCAACATTTGCAGGATGTCTTTATGGTCATTTTTCACACCCTTTGCCCTTTTCATGCAAACCTTGGTGCCTGGCAGACACTGCCTGTGTCAGAAAGTGGGCAGGGAGCTTAATAGTCTGTGCTTCTGTGTTTAGTCAGCACTCTGAGTATATATTTTTTTTTCTTTTTTTTTTTCGGAGCTGGGGACCGAACCCAGGGCCTTGTGCTTGCTAGGCAAGCTCTCTACCGCTGAGCTAAATCCCCAACCCTACTCTGAGTATATTTTAAGGAGAGGCAGAGGTTCTTAGGCTTTTCCCCACCCCTTTTCCCACTCTATTTTGAACTCCTGTTATTTGTGGCTTCTTCCCCCCCCCACCCCATACCATAAACATGATCATGCATTTTTATTAGGATTTCTTCATTAGAAATTTCTCCTCAATTTTACAGAACTACATACACAGAATGCAAATGATTAATCCACAGGTAATGTGAGCAGTGAGTGATCATTGGGGCTTCCAGAAATTGTGGGTTATAACCATTTCTGTCCCCATGTGATGCTACTTGGATGGATGGCTGGGTGACACACTTTTAGATAATGAAAGCAGTCCCAAATTCAGTGAGGCATGTTTAATTGTCTAATGCAGTATTTGAGGCTCCCTTCCCCTCAGGAGGTTATGCTATTTGTTTAGGACTGCTGAGTGATATCTAAGATTGCAGTTAAAGGGACAGGGAGGCCTGTGCTTGTCATTTGTACAGTATTCTCTGGGGATGAGCAAGCCAACGCCTCAGAGATAGAGTAAAGCCAGGAGAGGAGCCCTGAGGAAGCTCTACTTGGGAAGCTGTGTTGTTTGGAAGATTCCAAATCAGCCTTGAGTGCAGATTTCAGTTGTGTCACTTATGGACTAAAGGCTCCCTCTCCAAACAAGATCTTCACTACCTGTATCTAACTGTAGCAAGCTTTTGCAGAATTGCACCATAATAAAAGACATTTTAACTTGTGTAGTATATATTGTGATATCCACAATTATTCCCAGTGAAACTAATGCTTACTGAGGTTCCTGCTGTGTCTGACACATTGTGCCAAATAATCATCTCACTTAGAACACAAATGTAAGCAACGAATAGAAGTTTGACTGCAAACACATGCTGGTTACTGGTTACCCTTATCGTCATATCACTCTGATCAGCTCAGAGGAAGAGAACCCTTTACCGGTGCCATGTTTTATAGCTTGGTTTCTTTAAGAAGACAGGGAGGATTTAGGTCTCCTCCCAACCTTGAAGCTTGTGACCTGGCACTTCCTCCTCCCCAGTGTAGGTCCTGAACTTGGAGAATAGCACTGATTTTGAAATGACATTTGCAGGTGGACTAGCGTCTGCGGCCGCTGTCACGGCCGGTGCTGAAGCAAGGACACACATTTGGTCAGGGCACCCCACGCTCTTACCTGTTGCGATGCCAGTTTGGAATGAGCAGGATAAAATCAAAAGCATGGCGGTTTTGCTCTATTGCTATTTCTACTCGGCATCCAGCCGTGTAAAGGTCCAGCCTCCCCGCTTCTGGTGTCCACCTGCATGTTTAAATATGAGCACACATGGACGAAGGAAGGCAGTGCCTGTGTGGAGCCTGCAGTGAAGCCTACCAGGTCCTGCCCTGTAGACTCCTTGTGGTCTTTCTGGTGGGAGAAAATATCTCATTAGTGGAAATGTTAAGACCGTTTCTCTTTCTTTGATAACACCCATAAGCACCTTTCCTACTTTATAACAGTCCCTTAAAACTTGACGTGAGGTAAAGTTTATCCACCCATTTATTGAGCAGGCGTTGATGCACTGTATTCTGTGCCGGACAGACTCTACAGTGGTTCTTCCTGTCTTTATCAGGTGTTCCCAGGAGAGAATCATAGGCCACATCTGGCAGTCAGAGCATATACCAAGACAGATGTCTGCAGTTTTTGTTGTCAAATCAAATTCAATGGCATGAGGACAGAGTTGACTTCTCTAGCGACATTTAACTCTCAGTCTGTCTTTGTTTCTACAGTTGGTACAGTTTGTGCATATGGTACTGTTAAATCTCGGGATGGCTTAGCATCCATACCTGCATACCTTCCTGGCCATCACTTTGCCACATGGAGTTGTTTTGAAAATTGCTGTGATGTAATTTTGGTCCCCGTGCCTGAGCACCGCATAGCTCTTCTAGCTCGCATGTTAAATGTCTTAAATTATTTGAGAACTATTTGTACAACCCAAGCCATTCACTGCCGTGAATTTCAGTTGTGATCTTAGATGGCTGAACACAAAGTGGGTATTTGACAAGATCCTGCTTTACTCTTTCCTTCCAGGTTTCCTCAGTTTTACCCATTTCTGTGTAAAGCTGACTTTGTAAAGGTTGCTGCCACATACGGTACCAATAATTTTCTGTTGCCCTATGGAGTAAAGACCTTTGGTGAGTGTGGGTTCTTATTCTGCCTGTTTGATGCGAGACACATCTCTTTGGTTCCTACTAATTCCAGGGAGATAGGATTTGTGGACAGGATCAAAGTTTTAAACATAAATACTCTTTTAGAGGCAGTGTAGTACCAAAGAGTAAATAATGGTATTTTTTTTTTAAACATTGATTGTTATGTTTTAAATTTTGATGCATGGTCTTCCCACCTGGCCTGGAATTCAGCAAGTAGCTAGAGTGATGGGCCAGAGAGCCACAGGATCTTTCTAATCTCCTTCTGCCTTAGCTCGCCCTGTGCTGTGAGTGCAAGCACAGGCTACCTTGTTATATATGTCAGTTTGCAAGATTTAACTTGAAGAACAAGTGCTTTACTGACAGGGACATGTCTCTAGCCCCGAGTTTCCTCTTATTTATTTTATCAGCAAGGTCTAGATGAGTTCCCAACCTTCCTAATACTGCGACCCTTTAATACACTTCATGCCACCGTGACCCCTGGTCATAAAGTTGTTTCATTACTACTTCATAGCTGTATAATTTTGCTACTATTATGAGTAATTATCTGTTTTCTGATGGTCTTAGGTGACCCCTGTAAAAGGCTTGTTAGACCCCACAAAGGGATTGGGACCCAGAAGTCGAGAACCGCTTGTCTAGATCCTTAATATTTTAATTTTATCAGTAGATTTTTATTTCCATTAAATCGAGAGGGTATTATTCGATCTCTTAGCAACACAACAATCATCCCACTATTCATTGAGATTCTATATATATCATATACAATATATGATATATACTATATAATATGCATATTAACTACATACACACATACCTATGTATCAGATTTTGAATGACTGGTTGAAATTCACTGATTTCTACAGTTAGTTTCAGAATCATCTAATATTGCTAAGTTTTGTTACAATTTATGACTGTTTTTGTATTGATCTTCACTCCTGGGAGGCAACTTTAGAACACTCACTATGGTGAGTGTGCTTTTTGAGCATTGTGAACAAACTGCAGATAAGTTGTTAATTTCTCACTGATTAGCTCCAGTGTGGCTGTAGCATTTAAAAATGCGTTTGGGGAGGGGGGGCCGACCCACCGTCTCTAGAAGATGTGTTCCCCTTTATTTTTTCAGAATCGTATTTCAGATCGGCCTTTCAAACTGCAGGCCTGTATGATCTCTTTGGCAGAGTTGACACGTGAGTTTATTTCCTTCTCTCTGACTCTCAGATTTGTTGAAAGGGCTTTGAAGTATTTGCCTCAGGAAATGCAAAGAGCATTTACTCTGGGTGTTTCCACTGGGCGTGTGTGGTGATAAAAATCCAGCAGTTATTTCTGTTCTTATTCCACCGGAAAGAAACAAACTGTGAAGTGAATTTAGGAGCTGTCGCACTGGCCGCCCCAGAGGTTTGCAGAGGATTTTAATGAGGAGTAACAGGGGTTCCCACCCATGGCATTTGTAACCCATGCTACACATCATCTCTTGTTTGTATTACATGAATTCACTTGACTGCTAATGAGTACAGAGCCTCCATCCATGGTAGCCTCCCACACTTTCTGCACATAGCCAACAGGTTCCTCATAGTGTTTCTCTTTTCCTTGTTTAAAATGTTTACTGTTGGACTTTGGAAACAGTTCCTTTTCTCTTTGTTAAGTTTGTGTGTGTTTTCTAAGTATAAATGTAATTTAGCATGTAGAAAATTTCCTTTTTTTAAAATTGGATATTTTTTATTTTCATTTCAAATGTTATCCCCTTTCCTAGTTTACAGTCCATAAAGCCCCTATCCCATACCCCCTCTCCCCGATTCTATGAGGGTGCTCCCCCACCCACCCCTTCCTGCTTCTCCTCCCTGACATTTCCCTACACTGGGGCATGGAACCTTGGCAGGACCAAGGGCTTCTCCTCCCATTGGTGTCTAACAAGGCCATCCTCTGCTACATAAGCAGCTGGAGCCAGGGGTCTGTCCATGTGTACTCTTTGGATGGTGGTTTAGTTCCTGGGGGTTCTGGTTGGTAGGCATTGTTGTTCTTATGGGGTTGCAAGCTCCTTCAGCTCCTTCAATCCTTTCTCTAACTCCTCCAAAGGGGACTCCTTTCTCAGTTCAATGGTTGTTTGCTAGCATTCGCCTCTGTATTTGCCATGCTGTGGCAGAGCCTCTCAGGAGACAGCTATATCAGGCTCCTGTCAGCATGCACTTCTTGGCATCAGCAATATTATCTGGGTTTGGTGGCTATATATGGGCTGGATCCCCATGGGGCAGCCTCTGGAGTGTGGATGCTTCAGTCCTTAGAATGGGGAACCAAAATAGTCACAGGAGGAAATATGGAGACAAAAACTGAGGGAAAGGACATCTAGAGAATCTTTTCTTGTCAAAGTAATCCATTAGGCGTCTTCGTAGGTAGGCTTACGTTTACAAAGGCGGGCTTATTTTTAGAGGTTTGATGATAACAATTTAGATTTTGGACAGTGGGTAAGTATGAGTGAAGATGGTCTAGGAAGATCAAACCCCTGCTTGAGAAGGTAAATGGTAGAATTCCCTTCTTGTCCAAACAGCAACAACAACAACAACAACAATAACAACAACAACAACAAATGGTGCTATCCGGGGAATGTGGGAGGGTGTATTGGACGGAGAAGTGAATGTGGAGATAAAATTTATAGCACAGAGCTGAATGGGAGTGTTGCATTTTATTGAGATCTGTCAGGTCTGTGGGAGACAGATTATTGAAGTATGGAATATGTGTGGTCTGCTGGTTTATGCTGTTTGTCACAGTTCATAATTTAAAACCATGCCACCCACTGAGAAGTTTCAATTTTGGTTGTATTTCAAGAGTTTTTTGTTTGCTTGTTTGCTTGTTTTTTGTTTTTGTTTTTGTTTTGTTTGTTTGTTGGTTTTGAGACAGGGTTTCTCTGTGTAGCCCCGGTTGACCTGGCTGTAGACCAGGCTGATTTCAAACTCCGAGATCTGCCTGCCTCTGCCTCCTGAGTGCTGGGATAAAAAGGTGTACGAAGCTACCACCCAGAGCATATCAAGTGATTTACACACACGCACACACACACCCTACCTAGATCACTTTTATATAGCTTTCATTTATAGAGTTCTGATTTGTGAAGATGCTTGTCTTAAGAACTTCTTTAGGTCAGTTTTCTCTAATTATTCAGACAGAGAAAGTAAGACTGGGGAGGCAGACGGCTTGCTATAGCTGGAGAATGCCTGGGCTGGGATGACAGCTGAGGTGGCTGGGACTCCAGGGTCCAGATGTCTGAGGGAAGAGCAAACACAAACCCCGTAAGGGCTTGCAGCAGGCATCTGAGATGATGGTTCTGCACATACAAACTATCACATCTGAGATGGTCCTGCACATGTAAAGAGTCACATTTGAGAGTGCGTGACTGGAAATTCCATTTTTGTCCGCTTGTAATGTTGCCACTAGAGTGTTTTATTCAGTGGCTTTCCTAGGATAACTCTGGCCAAGAGAGGTCTTCTGCCATTTGTCTGTGCCTTAGCTCCCTGTGTGTTTTCTTACCGACTTGGTCTGGCTCTCCCCACTTTTTCCTCTGCATTGCTACAATACTCCCATTCACATCAGCCTGTGCCAGATTCATCCACTAGAACCTTTTCCCTCCATTTTATCCTCTCTGTCCTCTTCCACATTTCAAAAAAAAAAAAAAAAAATAGCTTTTTCCCTGTAAGTTTGGTTCAGAGCGATTCATCAAGTAAGCCTGCCTCTTTGGTGTATTCCTCTCTTGTGGTGGTTTGAATAGGTTTGGTCTCATAGATGCATGTGTTTGAATGCTTGGCCCACAGGGAGTGCTACCATTAGGAGGTGTGGCCTCGTTGGTGTAGGCGTGGCCTCGTTGCAGGCCATGTGTCACTGTGGGGGTGGGCAGTCTTCTCTTGTTTGCCTGAGGAACTAGATGTAGAACTCTGAGCTCCTCCACAGCCATGCCTGCCTGGATACTGCAATGCTTCCTGCCATGATGATAATGGCTAAGAAATCTGTGAGGGAGAAAAATTGGTTATATTTACAAGTTAGATACCTCTCTCTCTCTCTCTCTCTCTCTCTCTCTCTTCTCTGTCTGCTCTCTGTCTCTCTGTTTCTGTTTACATGCATGCACTGTGCAGGGCCGTCCCTGCAGTTCTGTGGTCATCAGGGCCTCTTTGTGTTGGATCCTGCTGTTCCTCAGTACATTACTTCCTTCTTAGGGTCCAACATGCAAGCTGGAGTTGCAACCCATCACATATCACATATTCATTCCTTTCAGAAGAGAGGAAGAATGGGAGAAGGGCGTGTACCATTCCTTGAAGCTTGTCCCCCGCCGTGTTTTTTTTTAATGGATCTCTCAAGAAGCCATAGGAAATGCTTCATTGTACTTAACAATGAGCTAGAGCCAGGGACCCAACCGGGGAGAGCTATATCTCTTGACAGCTCCAAATTTAGCAGCCTCTGCTGGAAGCCTGACCTCTCCCCAAGCCCTAGAGCTTCTCAGCCTGTGTCTTCCTTCTCCCTCTGTCAGAATTGATCGTTAAATATTTACTAGCAATCTCTGATGACATGGGGTAAACTCAGGCACCCAGCCATACCTGGCTAGAAAGGTGGCGAGAGGTGTTACCTGTTATCTAGGTTATCGTGTGCTCACCTTTAAAAACAGCAAGTCCTGGGGCTGGTAAGATGGCTCAGGAGATACGGGTGTTCGCTGCCAAGCCTTTCATCCTGGGTTTAAGTCCTGTATCCACATAGTAAAAAGAAACTAGTGCTGTCTGTCAAACAGAGTAAACAAAAATGCAATAACACGTATGTCCTATTTAAGGGAGAAAGGAAGCACAGTGATGGTCCTTTTTTAGTAGATTTCCCTGTCATTTTGTTGGTCCCCAACTGTTTCTGTGCCGTGGAGGATTCTGATATCAACTAGACCAAATAGCCCCGTAGAGCTTCACCAAAGATAGACATCTCAAGGCAATTGCAAGGGACCTTAAAACAAGCCCAAATTCTAAGGCGATGACTTCCTTGCTGTCTCTGTCACCCCTTTGCCTAGTCTAGCTTAGCCCTGCTCCAAGGGATCCCGAAATCTCCTGGGTGGGATTTTATCCCTCCCTAGCCAGGAGCAACAGAAAGCCTTGAGGTGGCCGAACTGTAGCTTCCATGGAAAAGGGCACAAGCTAGCTCCCCACCCCCATCCATCAGATGAAGAATGCTTTAGTCCTGTGACCTAGTTAGTTATGTAGTAACTGCACATAAATAGCTTTCTAAGGGAAACACCTGTGTTAAGTCAGTTGGCAGCTGAGTGGGGGATGGTTTGTAAAAGCTACCTTCCGGTCACCAAAGTCGGACCCATTATGTCAGCTCAACAGAACTGGGTTGGACTGGTTATGAGGCGAGGTGGAGCAGAAGCCCACGGATAGAAGAGTTAAAAAGAACTGGCTGGAAGTGTGTCAGAGGCACTGTGAGCAGGGGGGAAGGTCTGCCGCCCATCCACAGGCCATGGACATCCTGCTGAACAAAGCAGTGTTTACCTCATGGCCTTTATAGGGGGGGCAGCAACTGAGGGCAAGAGGAAGTTGTAATTCTACAGCAACAGATGGGACATTTGTGGGGGAAATCACAGTACAACTACCACCTGTTTTCTCTGTCTCTGGGCAGATGTCGAGAGAAGATAGAAGAGTTGGGACTCCCCAGGCTGGAGGAAAGCATCCTGTCTAACAAAACAACAGGGAAGACAGTGGTGATTTCTGTATTTCACACAATAGGAAAACCCGAGATGAGACAGGCCAGATCACCAAGCCAAATTCCTCAAGGCGCTAGGGGAGCATGAGTCCAGAACCTGTCTCTATCACTAATCTCTTGCACATTATGTTAGAGTGTGACTGAAGGAATATAGATTGCTCACATGTGGTTTTCGATATGCCTATTTCTGTTTCCTCCTATAGGATGACAGCCTATGGATTCCCTGCGTGTAAAGAATACCATCCCAGGAAGTAAACCCTAGTTGTGTGAATGAATTTTCCTGAATTTAGACCATTGGTTCTCAACCCGTGATTCATGACTCCCATAAGGGTCAACTATCAGCTGTCCTACAAATTAGACATTTACATTATGATTCATAACTAGCAAAATTACAGTTAGGAAGTAGCAACAAAATAATTTTATAATGCGGAGTCACCATAACACGAAGAAGCATATGAAAGGGTTGCAACATTAGGAAGGTTGAGAACCCACTGACTTACACTATAATACCATCTGGTGGAGAGGTGGAAATAGTGGCTCAGTGGTGTTAGCAATCCAGGATGGACTCCCTGTGGTTCTGTTCTCTTAGATAGAAGATGGCTGCAGCTGCTTTAACCTTATAGCACCCAGGTACAAGAGCTGGGGCTCTCCGGTGTCAATGTCTAAGCTGAAAGGAGGCAAATTAACAATATTCCAGGGGTGGAATCTTTCTGAAAGCATCTGACGTATTCCCCTACTATCTGATTGGTCAGGGATGAGTCATGTAGCTGCCACTAGGCCAGTCCTTGTCAGGGATAATGAGCTCACCATTGTACGCTTACAAAGATAGGTTTCTGGGTTATTGGGAACATGGCCAGTAGGATCTGTGGTAGATTCTTACACCGAAGACAGAGTGATGTGTTTTGATGTATTATGTTGCCGGTGTGAAAAGACACTGTCTGAACGCACCCAGTAAAGAATACACATTGTAGGTGGTCTGCAATATCGACTACAGTTTGTTTTCTCTGTATTGCATGGGATAGTAAATCTACGGGGGGGGGGGTTGGGCTCTGCAGTGGATAGTGACTCTACGTGGGGCTGGGATTCTGTACGGGGTAGCCATTCTGCCTAGGGTTGTGCCTCTGCACTGTCGTGACTTTTGGTTTTGCCTGGTTGAAGAGAAGCATGCGGTTCATCTCGGGGAAGTAAATCTTAGCCCTGCTGCCTAAGTGACTGCTCAGGAATGTTAACCAGACATGCTGCAGTTATGATTTTTTGTAATAAGACGATTAGAGCCTGTGTATTTTTTACATCCCCACCCCCAGGGTAATAACAGAAATAAGCCTCCCTCCACAACGGAATGAGAACCGAACTGATTTTTGTTGGAAATGAGTGTTTAGTTGGGATGACGGAACAGAAATGACACTGCCTCTTCTAGGGACTCAAATTTCACTGCAGCTATTTTAAGTATGAAGACGGTGTTAGGTAAGCATGATGGAGTTACACAGGCACCAGAGGATGCTGGGAATCATTGCTCAGATTCAAGGAGCCAGGGCAGCCAGATTCTGAAGTCAAGTGGACCATGCAAAGTGGGAAGCATCTGTTCATTTATAGAACATGAGGATTTGTTTGCGAGAAACGAACTCTGAGACGAGTGATGCGGAAAGTGTGTACCATTCTGTACCTTCCAGGACCGTGGTGGCACTGTGCATAAGATGCTACTGGGAAAGGGCCATGCTAGGAGAGCCCCAATACCCTGTAGCCTATGTGGGCCTCAGACAAATACGTAGGTCTTTGTAGTTCTCTTTCCTTTGAGGGAACGCGGGATCCCAGTTGGCAGGGTTTCCCCTGAGAGGCAAGGAAAGCGACTCCACCAGTGAAGGCCCTTTCTTCCCCCATCTCCTGTAAAGCCAACAAGATCCTATAAGCCATGGACACTGAAGTGTGATGGGGAGTAGCAGCACTCTGTGGAGAGCTAGAGGTAGAGGACTCTGTAGAAGGGATCTGCCTGATTCCTGTATTCCTTGCCCTCCTGGCTATGAGTGCTTATGTCTGTGGGAGGTCCAGGACTTGGACTTTGAGGGAAGACCCATGGGAGTGGCATGGCCGATAGTGGCTATCATCAACATACGAGTCTGATAAGGAGGTATGTTCTGGCACTACTATGATTCAGCCAATCGGTGCATGGCGGCATTATGACACTAACCCAGTTTGAGCCAAGTTACCACTGTCAGGAATCAGCTTCAGAACTACAGCCTGTGAGCCAGGAATCCTTTCTTGAAACTCCAGCGTAAGTCTCAGGGGCCATGCTGGTAGCCTCCACCCCCAGCAGCCCTGACCCATGTGTGATTTGGATACTCAAGCCTGTAGTCTGGTATTAAATAGGGACGCCAGGCTAGGGTAGAAGCTGGAGTCTTGCAGTTTGTCCCTGGATGACTTTCAGTCTTCAGTGTGGGCAGAGTGAATAGAGTGATAATTACAGATGCTCCTCCCTAGTCTCTACTCATGCTGTTTCATGGAAAACAGCAGTGGCTTCTAACCTGTCTGCTCTGAACCACCCTCTTGATGCCCAGCTTTGCTTAGGACGCTGATGGGGAGATGGAATCCATTTCAGCAGGATCAGCCTCGGAAAGAACTGGCTCTGAGGTTCTGGAGAGGGAACTGTTCTCTGCAGAGGGCATTTATGGGACAGATCTCCTGAGGATAACGGCCGTAACACCCTGAAAACAGGGGTTTGAATGTCCAGTGGTGGCCTCGCTCTAGCAGGGAAGAGCAGAGAGCTTTAGTATACTGGCATTTCCGTAGTTCATATTGAGGCTTGTTGATACAAGTCTCTGGAGTCAGGTTAATTTCTAAAAATGTAGAGTCATAAAAAGATACCTCCAGAACATATTGTGACATGTAGGGTATCAAAGATGCAAACGTTTGTGGGTGCTTTTTACTGGACAATGCCCTCTATCTTTTAGCCCCCAAAGTCCTGACATGTAAAAGTAACTTTTTCCCCCCATTTCTTATTGGACATTTGATGTATTTATATTCCAAATGTTTTTATCTTCTTTCCCAGTCTCCAACTCTCCCAACTTCCCTCCCCCTGCATCTATGAGGATGCCCCTCCCCCCAACCTACCCACTCCAACCTCAACATCTTGGCATTCCCCTACAATGCAGAAACGAGCCTTCACAGGACCAAGGGCTTCTCCTCCTATTGATGCCAGACAATGCCATCTTCTGCTACATATGTGGCTAGAGCCAAGGGTCCCTCCATGTATACTCTTCGGTTGGTGGTTTAGTCCCTGGGAGCTCTGGGGGGTCTGGTTGGTTGATATTGTTATTCTTCCTATGGGTTTGCAAACTCCTTCAGCTCCTTCAGTTCTTTCTCTAACTCCTTCTTTGGGGTCCCCATGCTAAGTGTGATGCTTAGCTGCAAGCATCCTCATCTGTACCAGTAAGGCTCTGGCAGAGGCTCTCAGGAGACATCCATATCAGGCTTATGTCAGGAAGCGCTTCTTGGCATCAGCAATAGCAACTGGGTTTGGTAGCTGCATATGGGATGGATCCCTAGGTGGGGCAGTCTCTGAATGGCCTTTTCTTCGGTCTCTGCTCCACTCATTGTCCCTGTATTTCCTCCTGTGAGTATTTTGTTCCCTCTTCTAAGAAGGACTGAAGCATCCACATTTTGGTCTTCCTTCTTCTTGAGCTTCATTGTCTATGACTTGTATCTTAGTTATTCAGAGCTTTTGGGCTGATATCCACTTATTGGTGAGTACATATCATTTGTATTCTTTTGTGACTAGGTTACTTCACTCAGGATGATATTTTCTACTTCCAACCATTTGCCTATGAATTTCATGAAGTCATTGTTTTTGATAGCTGAGTAGAACTCCATTGTGTAGATGTACCACATTTTCTGAATCCATTCCTCTGTTGAAGGACATCTGGGTTCTTTCCAGCTTCCGGCTATGATAAATAAGGCTGCTATGAACATAGTGGAGCACGTGTCTTTGTTATATGTTAGAGCATCATTTGGGTGTATGCCCAGGAGAGGTATAGCTGGGTCCTCAGGTAGTGCAATGTCCAATTTTCTGAGGAACCTCCAGATTGATTTCCAGAGTGGTTGTACCAGCTTGCAATCCCACCAACAACAGAAGAGTGTTCCTCTTTCTCCACATCCTTGCCAGCATCTGCTGTCACCTGAGATTTTTATCTTAGCTATTCTGACTGGTGTGAGGTGGAATCTCAGTTGTTTTGATTTGCATTTCCTTGATGACTAAGGATGTTGAACATTTCTTTAGGTACTTCTCAGCCATTTGATATTCCTCAGCTGTGAATTCTTTGTTTAGCACCATACCCCATTTTTTAATTGGATTATTTGATTTTCTGGAGTCTACCTTCTTGAGTTCTTGGATGTAGGATTGGTAAAGATCTTTCCCTAATCTGTTGGTTGCTGTTTTGCTGTATTCTTTTGCCTTACAGAAGCTTTGCAATTTTATGAAGTCCCATTTGTTGATTCTTGGTCTTAGAGCATAAGCCATGGGTATTCTGTTCAGGAAGTTTTCCCCTGTGCCTTTGTGTTTGAGGGTCTTCCCCACTTTCACTTCTATTAGTTTCAGTGTATCTGGTTTTATGTGGAGGTCCTTAATGCACTTGAACTTGAGCTTTGTACAGAGCAATAAGAAAGGATCAATTTGCATTCTTCTACATGCTGACCTCCCGTTGAACCAGCACTATTTGTTAAAAATGCTCTTTTTCCCACTGGATGGTTTTAGCTAAAGGAGCTATGGTCACTTGCCAAAAATCAAGTGACCATAGATGTGTGGGTTCTTCAATTCTATTTCATTGGTCTACCTGCCTGTCTCTGTACCAATACCATGTACCATGCAATTATTCTGTAATACAGCTTGAGGTCAGGGATGGTGATTCTCCCAGAAGTTCTTTTATTGTTGAGAATAGTTTTCGCTATCCTGTTTTTTTGTTTTGTTTTGTTTTGTTTTTGTTTTGTTATTCCAGGTGAATTTACAAATTGCCCTTTCTAATTCTATGAAGAATTGAGTTGGAATTTTGATGGGGATTGCATTGAGTCTGTAGATTGCTTTTAGCAAGATGGCCATTTTTACCATATTAATCCTGCCAATCCATGAGCATGGGAGATCTTTCCATCTCCTGAGATCTTCTTCAATTTCTTTCTTCAGAGACTTGAAGTTCTCTTCATACAGGTTTTTCACTTGCTTGGTTAGAGTCATACCATGGTATTTTATATTATTTGGGACTATTGTGAAGGGTGTCATTTCCCTAATTTCTTTCTCAGACTGTTTATCCTTTGAGTAGAGGAAAGCTCCTGATTTGTTTGAGTTAATTTTATATCCAGCCACTTTGCCGAAATTGTTTATCAGGTTTAGGAGTTCTCTGGTGGAATTTTTGGGGTCACTTAAGTATACTATGATATCATCTGCAAATCATGATATTTTGATTTCTTCCTTTCTAATTTTTATCCCTTTGACCTCTTTTTGTTGTCTAATTGCTCTGGATAGGACTTCAAGTACTATATTGAATAGGTAGGGAGAGAGTGCATGACCTTGTGTAGTCCTTGATTTTAGTGGGATTGCTTCAAATTTCTCTCCATTTAGTTTGATATTGGCTACTGCTTTGCTGTATATTGCTTTTACTATGGATTCCTGATCTTTCCAAGACTTATCATGAATTTTGTCAAGTGCTTTCTCAACATCTAATGAGATGATCATGTGGTTTCCTTGTTTAAGTTTGTTTATATAGTGGATTACATTGATGTATTTCCTTCTGTATATTGAACCCTGCATCCCTGGGATGAAGCCTACTTGATTATGATGATTGATTGTTTTTGATGTGTTCTTGGATTCTGTTTGTGAGAATCTTGAGTATTTTTGCATCGATATTCACAAGGGAAATTGGTCTGAAGTTCTTTTTCTTTGTTTGACCTTTATGTGGTTTAGGTTTAAGCATAATTGTGGCTTCAGAGAATGAATTGGGTAGTCTTCCCTCTGTTTCTATTTTGTGGAATAGTTTGAAGAGTATTGGTATAAGGTCTTCTTTGAAGGTCTGATAGAATTCTGCACTAAACCATTCTGTTCCTGGGCTTTTTTTAGTTGGGAGATTTTTAATGACTGCTTCTATTTCTTTAGGTGTTATGGGACTGTTTAGATGGTTTTTCTGGTCCTGACAGCCTTACTGCTGATTAAGCTCACCCTTTATAGCTCTTTCTGAACTCTGGCTGGCTGGTTCAGTTCTGCTGTTCTGGCTCAAACTTCTCTACAAACTGATTCAAACTGGCTTCTCTTGGCTTCTTACTGAATTGCTCTTCTTAGAAATACTTCTTATGAATTCCCCAACCCGAACTTCACTGCATTGCCTGAACACAACTGAACTGCATAAACTCAACTGCTCTCCACTCCTGACTCACTCTGTGCTGCCCTTAAGTAGCCTCTCTTTTCTGTTTGTTCTCATGAGAGTTGGGAGTATGCTACCTCTGACTCATTCTATCAGATCTTTCTCTGATTCATCACTTTCTCTGCCCCTCAATTAAATATCACTTTCCAACATGGCTGCTTCCTTCTATACACTAATTTTTCCTTTATTGTTTGGGTACTAAGGGCATGTTTGTATTCTGACCAGAGGGATTAAAGGTGTATCATTCCAGTTGGATCACATATTCCTAGAAGGTCTTTGGATGTGATCCCTTGCCAGAACAGCCATGTTGCATGATTAAAATTCCTCTACACTGATACCCGTAAATTATTACTTGTTTTTATTTGGTAACATAGATACTGATGTAAACAGAACTGATACATAACTGGAGCTAAAAGACTCCAGTTAAAGTGCTTTTTAAGAGTGTTTGAGGCGAGGAGCTGGTGAGGTAGCTTAGTGGGTAAAAGTGCTTGCACCAGTTTTTGGGACCAGTGTTCAATCGCCAGCACTCACATGATGGAAAGGGAAAACCAACTCCCATTAATTATCCTGTAATCACCACATTTGTCACACACACACACACACACACACACACACACACACACAACACACACACAGAGAGAGAGAGAGAATATAAATGTAATTAAAATGGGTAAGAAATTTATATTTTTAATAGTGCTTTTGTAATATTAATACTAAAACATAAACTAGTTAACTGAAGTGCATACTCTGCAAAAAGGGTAAACTCTATTACAGAACACAGCCATCATCTCTTAACCCAGTCGGGTTCTTTTAAATGCTCCCCACTCCTACATTCTCTGGGTTTAAATATTGGGCGGCATTTGTACAGTTTTGTTACACATTTTAAAGTCTTAAAAGTTTTGAGGTTGACTGGTCCGCTGATGTCTTAGGGAACAGGTTCGCCTTTAGACTTTCCTTGCTTCAAGGACTAGGAAGGGATCCTTCACAGTCTACACCCTGTCTCCTAGAGAAGGATTCTTAATTCTAGGTCTAGGCAATGCTGTTCCACCTCAGGGGTTGACTCTGGCCTGCAACAGGAAGTCCCCTTTGTGCTCCCCTTAAAGTATTTTCAGATGCACAGTGAGCATGGTATTTGGGTGAAACAACCAGTCTATGTTTAAGAAATTGAAGTGAGCCCAGGCAGAGTAAAGGGAGCTGCCTTCCTTTTACCACATTCCAAGCTGGCCATTTCTACACTCGTGTAGGAACGGGGAACAATAGTTTAAAGCCTAGATAGCAGTGCAATATGACTTATGCTTATACACGCACGCTCATGCTGACAGAACACCTTGGCATTCTGAAAGTTTGAAACCCAACGGTAGTCCCACCAGTTTGGAGTTTGGACTTTGAATGCTACATTTTTTTTTTCTTCCTCAGAATTTACTTCTTTGTTTGTTTATCAGGAAATGACCAGGCTTCTCCTTCTAAACTGGTAATTTTAAGGATCACAGAAGGGAATGTACACATGCATGAGCCATTAAGGGTTGCTGTCAACCCTGGTGATATACGTTCCCCAACAACGTTGTGTTTCTTGAATCTCTGGGCCGAAGGCACAGTTGGCTCATTCTCTACTTGCATGACAAGTGCAATTTGACTTGGTTCCTGAAAGCAGGAACCGGTCCCTCAAATCACCCCAGTTTGTAAATGCAATGACTCAGTCTTTCACTTGTCTGTTTGCCCATCAGAATGCCATGTAAAAGGTGTGTGGTGGTTGGTAATGGAGGAGTGTTGAAGAATAAGACGTTGGGAGCAAAAATCGACTCCTATGATGTAATAATAAGGTAAGTAAGTATCTGTCCTAGTCACTAACCCAGAATTGCCTGAAGAGAATGCAGTTTCCTGCTCCAGGGTAGCTGTGTTTAAAGATTAGTTGACCATTAATGCACCTGGATTATACAGCTTTCCGCTTTGGTTGCTGGCTATAGTAAACTAGGTTTCAGATCACTGATTTAGCAAATATTTAATAAGTCCGCTTGATATGCCAGGGACAAATCTAGGCACAGGGGAGATCGGCGCATGATAAGAGTGTGCTTGTACCCTGCAGTTTTGTTTACATCCTGAAAGAAATGGGAAAAGCAGTAATCAAATATATAAGAAGATAGTATAAGGCAGACAAGTAAAAGAGATGATAAAGAAACACCAAGTGACTACATGGGAAAGGGTTACCAGTTAGAGGTGAAATCTCAGCTAGACCAAAGGACACATATGGGACTAGCTATATGAAGACAGTGGAGGAGCTGCTCAGAGAGATGAGATGTATTGCAGGTCCTCAGAAGACTTTATCCTCAGTTGTGAGTTTGTGATAAACCCATGCTCAGGAGAGTTGTCTAACCAGAAGCCGCTGAGGTGAGCCAAGAACACGCTATGTGGAGATTTTAAGGTTTGAAGATTACACTTTAATTTTAAGGCCATTAGGAGCTTTAGAAGCCTTTTAGATAGGATCATAATGAAATATGGTTATTTCTTGAAAGCATTCTGGCTGCAGCAGACAATAGTGCATGAGGAAAAAGGCAGGGAATAAGGCATCAAGGCTCGTTGCTATATTTGGGCAGCAGATGCTTGGACAGAATTGGGGAAGTAGACAGACTGGAGCTAGGTTACAGAGGGGTGTCAGCATTCGCTGCTTTGTTAGATGT
Organism: Rattus rattus; assembly: GCF_011064425.1. Taxonomy (NCBI): domain Eukaryota; kingdom Metazoa; phylum Chordata; class Mammalia; order Rodentia; family Muridae; genus Rattus; species Rattus rattus. The sequence goes on along the minus strand of NC_046157.1, from coordinate 42,466,209 downwards.
GGTGAAATACTCCAAATAAAGGATGCAAAGGCATCTCTGGCTGTCTCCAGCTCTGTCCATTGGCTAGAGAGTTGCAGAGTCATTTAGCAAGTCTGAGAGAGATACAGGTTTAGGCTTGGGTTCAGAGGTACATAAAAATTCCTGCATCAATCAGTTAGCTTTGAGATGTTTTTGAGGTATGTGGTAGGTAAGTGGATGGTCACATAAAGGGGTTACACTTTTCAATAGTGAGCAGCCTATGAGCTATATTTCAACCAACCAAGGGCTTGGGGAGATTCCCCAGGGAGAAACACAGGAGATGGCTTCGTACTGAGGTTTGGAGCTCTTAAGACAGAGGTTGAACAAGAAGCCAAGAGGGATCCACCAGTGATGCATCTCCAGTTGTCCAGGAGAGGGCTGTGTGTTTCAGAAGAGTAGTCCAGGGGGTGGTAATGATGATGAAAAGTTGTGCAAAGGCAGAAGGGGGAGGAGGGCAGCCGGATTGCCAAGTGATGGTCACTGTCACCCTGGACAAAAACTGGAGGCGGGATATATGGCAAGAAGCCCAACTGCAATGAACTGAGAAGAGAATGACAGATCAGGAGTGGGAGAAACCTGCATAGGCAGTTGAGGACCGTCCTGAGCAGTTGAAAAGGAGCCGGGCCTTGGAGGTGGTTACAGAATAAAAAGGCATGTGGTTAAAGTAGTTGAGATGAATAGTGAGCCTGGTAAGATGAAGAAGGGGTCATAGGGTCAAGAGCTCAAGGGTGATTCATTTTCTGTAATAATGGTAACTGTGGCTTCAGCTACAATCTGTCAGCTTTGTGATGTTACAGTCTGTGATACATAGTGTAGGGGAAATATCTTTCCTAGCTCTATTGTCTGAATGGAAAGGAGGAGGTAAGGCTCTTATCTGGGTAATACTCTCCCTCCCTCCCTCTCCCCTCCCTCCCTCTGCTTCTTTCCCCCTCTCTTCTTTTCTCTCCCCTCCCATCTTCTCTCCCTTTCCACTCTCCCTACCCCCGTGTATATTGGTAGTAGCTTTAAGCAGCCACTGTGGGTCACACACTGGGAAGCCTGGCAGTGCCTCTGGAGGTTTTCTGAGTTACAAGCTGATTTCTGCATAGCAAGACATCTTACTTTCTCTTTATTACCCAGTTTGAAGAAGTTGTGGTAATTTATAAAACAATTAGATTCATCCCTTTTCCCACTTATAGATGTTTAACTCAGACAATTTTCAGAAGCTTGGCCAGTCATTGTACGGAAACACCATGGGTACATTTTGAAAGCCACCCCAAGTGTCTTGTATTATTCAGAGTTGGTAGCAAAAGGGTAAAACAATATTTATCCTCCTAGGGGAACATTGTTTAAGAAACAAAACATTTTTTAATAGAATGCCTTTGTGGTGCATGCTCAGTGAGTGTCTAACTTTGGCTTTGAACAGACAGTGATCCAGCAGCAGACCTTTTTGTAGTGTTTTTTAGTTCAGTAGCAAAAGGCATTCCTCTGTGCCAAGCGTGATATAGAATTTTCATGGGGTTAATTTCAGAATATTTAAAAAAAAAAAAGCAAGGATTTACTTTTATGAGTGTTTGCCTGCATGTGTGTAAATACATGTGCGTGTGCCTGGTACTCTGGAGACCAGGAGGAGGCACTGGATCCCTTAGAACTAGAGTTAGGGATAGTTGTGAACCAGCACGTGGGTGCTGGGAACTGAACTTGAGTTCTCTGGAAGAACAGCAAATGCTCTTAACCACCGAGTCATCTTTCCAGCCTGGAACACAATTTCAGTGCGTCTTCACTCTAACTCAAATTTGACTCTTCATGCCTATCAGTCATGTGGGTACACATCCACGTAGTGTAGGCTGGCATAGCCTGTAGGCACAGAACTTTCTCAAGAACTCAAGGCCATTAAGTTGTAAATCCAAAGTAGCTATGTGTGGTTATCCACCGTGGTCTCTTTCTAACTTCAATTGTGTGGTTCTATACTCTCATTTCTTTTCATCCTGTGCAGGTCAGACTGAATGACCGATGTCATAATTAGTATTTGAATACAGATGACTGTCTCGTGAGAAGGAATGGTTTCCCTTGTCATTCCTGTAAACTATTAATCCATTGTGTTGGGGTTCCAGAGTGCAGGAGTGTCTGACACTTGTCCAGTTCCGAAGCCTTGGAACTTGATGAAACAGCTTGCACTCCACTCATCCTGTATATGCTGTCTTACTACCCACAGAATGAATAACGGTCCTGTTTTAGGCCATGAAGAGGAAGTTGGGAAAAGGACAACCTTCAGGCTTTTCTATCCAGAGTCTGTCTTTTCAGACCCCAGTCACTATGATCCCAATACTACCGCCGTTCTCGTTGTCTTTAAGCCACAGGATTTAAGGTGGCTGATGGAAATACTGATAGGTAAAAAAATAGTAAGTTGGCAAACCTATTTAGGTTCAGTTTATGTTCAGTATTTTTTTTCCCTTTAAAGTAAAATACATTCACAATATCTCATTTTCTCTGTCCTTTATTTCAGAATACTGAAGGGTTTTGGAAGAAACCAGCTTTAAAATTGATCTATAAACAATACCAAATCAGAATATTAGATCCATATATTATCAGAGAAGCAGCTTTTCAACTGCTTCGTTTTCCCAGAGTATTTCCCAAAGATCAGGTACGTATATATCATCACATGGTTTCAAACTAAACATCCAGCCAAGGGCGTAGAGGGACATGGGAACTTTCAGAAAGTCCCAAAATCCATGGTTCAGATGGTATTTTCTTAGGACTACAGATGTGTTCATGAAATTGGATACCAAATGGATATGATCTGATGTTTTTCAGGTTGCAAGAAAATGTCATTAAGGGAGAAGCGTGTGTTTTGGGTTTCTTTTGTCTTTACACATACAGCCTTCAGACTCTTTTTTCTTTTTCCGAATGGCCAATAGTTCATTTCTTACAAACTCATCTTCAGTGTTGTACAGCAAGACCTTTCTGACTAGTGGGCTGGTCAGCAGCCTTGTGCACAGAATAGCTTCAGGTAAAGGATGTAGCTTTTAAGAGTGAAAAGAATTGTCTCAAGCACGTTGGAGTCAACACAAAATACCAGAGGTATACACTTATCAGGAAGCAATTCCCCCCTTCGCTCCCCACCCCCCATTTTTCCACACAGAGTTTCTCTGTATAGCCCTGGGTCAGAAGCAATCCCTCTCCCCAATCCCCCATTTTTCAATTCAGGATTTCTCTGTTTAGCCCTGGCTGCCCGGGAACTCACTTTATAGATCAGGCTGGCCTCAAACGTAAGAGATCTGCCTTGCTCTGCCTCCCAGCGCAGTAAGTGACTCTTTTAGCTCAGTGCTAGAAGTTCCTGTCAGATGCTGGGGATGACACACCATGGTGGGAGTGTGTAAGAATGTGTAAGAATCTCAAAGTCTGGACAAGGGAGAGAAACAGTGTTGATCATGAGCGCACAAATCAGGGAACAGACCCTCCTGACCTTTTGTTGATATTCTGGATCCCCCAATGGTTTTATCTTTTCCAGAGGAGCTAGACTCCAGATGCTTCATCTTTGTTCAAACACAGCAAGATACTCTTTACAGCTGCCCTCAGAGCTAAAATGGCAGCTTGATTTCATTCTACAGACTGTCCAAGATCTCTGTCATAGCAAATGCCCTTTTCAGAGGAAATGTGTTCTCTCTGGGGCTTGAGTCTTCCAACATAATGATAGCTGAACCTGTCCCTTGATGTTTAGAGATCTGTTTTGATCAGACCAGGGCAGCCAACAGCTCAGGAAGAAGGCAGCTTCTTTGTATTTCTAAGTTTCTGATTTCTCCTTAGAAACCCAAGCACCCCACGACGGGAATTATCGCTCTCACCTTGGCGTTTCACATATGCAGTGAAGTGCACCTTGCTGGTTTCAAGTACAACTTTTACACACCAGACAGTCCCTTACACTACTATGGGAACGCCACCATGTCTTTGATGAAGAAGGTAATTTCCTTTTTTTAAAAGCCCTGACTTTAAAAATGTAAGTGTTCATGTTTGTAGGTACATACATGTGTGGGTGTCTCTGGAGGTCAGAGGTCAAGGTTAAGTGTCACTGCTCATCTTGTTTCCTTAAGTCTCTCATTGGTGCAGAACTTACTGCGGTGTAGGCTGTCTGGCCAGCCAATCAGAGATCAGTCCGTTGCCACCGATCCAGTGCTGGGATCACAAGTGTGATCAAAGTCCCTACCCCTAGCATTTCACACATATGCTGGAAGTAGAACTCAGGTACCTGCAAGCACTTTATCACCTGAGTTTTGCCTCCAGCTGCCTGCATTTCCTTTTTCATACTCTTGAGCTCCCAAAGGCTGAAAATAGGATTTTGGTCTCCTGGTCATTTTCCTGTTGCAGTAGTCTCTAAATTGCGGGTCTCGGATTCTTTGGAGAGCTTCATGGTATCTGCTGTTTCACCAAACCCCCAACAGGGACTGAGTCTTATTTTAGATTTTCTTTCTTTTTTAAACAATATTTAAATATATTCAACCGGTGTGTCTGAGGCACATGAACCCACAAAATCATCACTGTGGTCATAGTAATTATGCTCACACTTTAGTTAGGTAGACGAGGTGGTCTAGAAACATGTTAACTCTATAAAAGACTTCACCTAGACAGTGACTCTTTACCAGGTCATGATCCCCTTGGTCCAACATTGTTACTGGTGGACTTGATCCTGAGGGTCAAGTTTTGAATGAGAAGGAATATCCTAGGTTTGGAATTCTTAGATTAATTATACATCACAAGTGACACAAACATGTTTTGTTTAAAACATGTGAAATGAGTAATTTGCTATAAAAGTGTCAGTCAATGGCTCATGAAAGCAGTCCTGTTGAATAATCCCAGAATACCTCAGAGCTGGGGGAGTGATATTCATGTTGGACTTTACTGCTATCTTTTGTTCCTCTAACAGGACACCAAATTTTTAAGCTTGGAATAAATTTTGAGTTTTTCTCTCGGCCCTAGTTTCTTACAGCAGTTACAGAATATTGAGACAAGAACAGAATACAGAAGCAGCTGCCTGGGGAAATCAATAGACACGTTTTGACGTTTCAATTGTGGGGCTAGTGACTGCACTAATGGGGTATACCACACTAGGCAAGTAGTCAGCCATTAGGCTAAACACCTGGAGCAGAGTTACTAGTACTTTTGCAGGGTTAAGAACTGAACTCAGGGACTCATGAAGGCTAAGCAAATAGTATACCATTAAGCTAACATCTTAGATCTTTGAAAAATGTCTTCTAGGATCTTCCCTCGTAATCTAGGTTGTCCTCTACTTATGATCCTCCTGAGTCCCCACCCTGTGACACAGCCGGAAGGATAAACATTGGTGTGAGCGACCTGGGCTAAAAGAAATCCTGATAGAAACCCACCAACCCTACAAACACTAGGTTTTATGGGCTCTTATCTCCAGGCCAACTTTAAAAACCCGGTTCCAGGTGCTACCTGACTTAAATTTTTAGTCTCTGAACAACTCAAGTGGAAAGTGAGATTTGGGGACACTCTCGAGCAAAAACGAGCAAGCAGGGTCCATGTCACTTGTCACTAACATCTGAGCTTATTATGGGAAATTTGTACCATGCAGAGTATTAGAGTATCTTACTTTGATAATGTCTGGAGAGTAGGATTGATGACAAAACTATTTCATTTTCTTTTTCAGAATGCGTATCACAATCTGACTGCAGAACAGCTCTTTCTAAAGAACCTTATAAAGAAAAAAATGGTGATCAACTTGACTCAAAATTGACCGTAGAGACTCAAAAGACGACGCTAAACAGTATTAGTTTTATTTTTGTACTGCAAATTTTAGTTTATTTTTAAATATATTGAATGAACTTATCAAATAATTGTGTATATTAGGTCTGTTGCTGCCTGGTGATTTGTAACCATCAGCTAAATTTCTGTGAATATATTTATGAAAAACTAAGATTTTTAGTTAAGATATCAGGGAAATATGGAATGATCATGTTTTGATCATGTTGTTTTTAAATATGATCTTTAGTGTCCTGAGGGGTTTTAAAATACCTTTTCAAAGTTCCTTCATCTTAAGAGTTCTAGGCGATTTAATTGACTTCACTTATTCTGACAGTCACATATCGTTTTGAGATACTTATTTAAGATTGGTTACTCCCAGGCATGTGACAGGAAGCCAGGGGGCAGGAAACCAGAATTGCCTGGTTGTGGAAGTCCATGGTGTCCATAGCGGTTTAATTAAGTTTCCTCTGCAATTAATTAAAGCAGTAATAATTTGCTGTTAGGGAGTAAGGGTAGCCTTGTCCATGTTAGAAAAGCACTCTCACAGGATGCATCCTGAGACTTTGGTGTGGGGAAGCAGGTTCTTACTATGTAGCCCACGCAGGCCTTGAACTTGGCTTCTTACCTCAGCTTCCCAAGTTCTGGGATTACAGCCATGTGCCATTGCACCCTACAGCATCGTTTCTTAAAATTAAAGTTTTTTTTTTTTTTAGACAGGGTCTATATAGCTCTGGATGGCCTAGAAACTCCAATGTAGTCCAGGTTGGATTTGAACTCAGAGGTGAGCCTTTCTGTTGGATGAAGGGTGTGTGTGTCAGTGTTAACTGTTCAAGAAAACTTAAATGTTTATTTGAAGAAAATTAGAAGAGTAAAACAATGCAAATAAAACCTTAATATTTTTTTTGTTTATTTGCAAGGGAAAATGTCATATTTCACATGATTAAATTTTGCCACACAGAGCTGGGCTGCCCAGACTCACTTCCATAATAAGGCAGGCTTGAGGATCGTGGAGCTGGCAACAGGGATGGTGGGAGGGGGAGCAGGGGAGGAAAAGCTAGTCCGAGTATTTTGAAATGATGCTATGCCCACTCTAATATTGGTCATAAAATGGGACTGTTGTCAACATTGAGGCATTTGGCATTTTTCTGGACTATGATGTCAAGGTTGTTTTATTTAACCCAGATAATCTGAGCAAGACACACACACACACACACATATATATATATATATATATAATTTATTAAAAACACATTAGAATCTCACTATTTCAACAGCCTAAATTCTAGCAACATATACAAATATCAAGTGACTACAGTACATGCCGAGGTAAGAAAAATACATTCTGGGAGAATATCACTGACACTCGAGCTATTTTCACTTCTGTATTTCAATACATTTTATTTTCACCATTCCCAGTGCCAAAAATGAGAGAGACTACACACAAATTGGTCTAATTGAGATTGGTGCCACAGTTAACCTAGATACCCTATAACCATCCAACTCCCTAGATTTTTGCAGTTCGAGGACTTTCAAGTTCAACCCAACAGAATTAACGACTTCTTTTTACAGAGCCCTGTCAGTTCTCCATGGAGGATCTGGAACCTCCAGTGCCCCCATAATCTCTGGGTTCTCTCTAGTGGTCTTGTCTGCCTTGTTTTTCCCCTCCCCTTTGCTGCTCTTCAGGTGACAATAGAGCCAAGGCATGGAAGCTCTGACTTTTCCTTGCCACAGCTTTGTGGCTACAACCACTTAATGCTCCCGCCCTAGGGCAGGGGGAGAAGAAGCAGACACATAGAACACACAGTAACCGTAAGGACTATATACGTTCTCTACGTGAATCAACACATTGTTCAATGGAAAGTGCAAACAGTGAAACATGAATAAAATAACTGGGCTAGTCCTGTTACCCTCAACAGGAATACTGTGATGTACAAACAGCATCTCATAAAGATGCCAACCAGAATTCACACTCTCTGTGCTGGTTCCAAGGATCAAGTGACAGCCAAGTTAGTGTAATTTTCTGAAACCTCCGAAGGCTGTCCTTGCCACACTGCCGTCTCTCTATTTCTATAGTCAATCGTGTTATCAGGAAAAGAAAAACCCAGTAAGCCACAGTGACTTAAGTATTGAATATTTTTCAAGCAAAGAATTAAAGCAAAACAATATAACCAAGGGGTTTGGTCAAAAGTGGACTTTCACATTTTACTTGATTGTCTTCCAAAGATTTACCAGACATGTAAGTGACTAAGAACTGAAGATAATCTATAATACAAAAGCTAAAGAAAAAGTACAAAACCAGAAAAAAAAAATCATTTGAATCAGGCTCAGCTCTATCTGCAAAGGAAAAACACATAACAAGTATTTTCTGGAAACCATTGGTAGAGTTCAAGGGGAGCACAGTGGCAATAGGAGTCAAGTCTCACAATGTGCATCACATCAGCAAACATGGCCTCACCTTGTTCTTACTCAGTTCTGGGACACAGTTAGACAAAATAGCAGGCTTCTTTGGGAAAATGACTTCAAGAGTCTCTTAAAGCTTCCAACGGGTATGTGTCTTAAAGAAAAGTCCACTCTGCCTTCTGAGCGTGAATAAAAATGAAACAGCAAATGGTTTACTGTGTTCCCACCTGAAAGGGGACAACTGCATCATGTGCCCTACACATTCTTAAATGTTTTTGTACAAGTTCAACATCTGTGCTTTTTTGCTTCATGACTTCGAAACAAAATGTACACTGATACTTCAACAAGAGAGATTTGTCTCAAACTCTGCAAAAAAAAAAAAAAAAAAAAAAAAGGCAAATTCAATAAAAGCAACAAAAGTCATCCGAGGAGGTAGCAGGGAGCCTGCAGAAATAGTTTCTGAGCAACTTTTGAAACACTGATGTACTTTCAGGAGGAAGCATCGTCAATACATAGTTTACCACTCTCCGAATCCAGTGGTTTGGCAGTTCTAGAACCTGGATGGAGGTCTAACGAGCTGAGAAACCACCTAGAGCTGACGGCCATGTGTACTCTAAATCTACAGGCACATTTGTGGAGAGGGATAGAGTTTGTGTTTTCATGTGATGTGCTGCTTCAGTTACGTTCCCAGCCTACAGGCTAATCCACTACAATGTCTAACTTACCGTCCCTCAAGTGAGTGCAGGGCAGGCTGTGCTCAAGCACTGACAGGTACATTGCTGGGGAGGATGGCGCACAATTCTGATGCTACAGCATCTCTGTCAACCAGGTCTGACACAAAGGACCACTTAAGCCTCTTCCCAGACAGGAGGCAGAACCACACAGACCCGGAGAACACATGCTGCCCTTTTTGTAGTAGAGCGGATTGAACCTCTGGCCTCACGCATGCTGTACTCGAGCAATAGACCACTGAGACAGAGCCTCACCCCTTATTTTATGAGTGGCCTAGGCTAATCTGAACGCACACTGTAGATTATAAAGCACTGACCTTGGGGTCCTCTTGTGTCAGCCTCCCAGCTACTTGGGATTTCAGGCTTGAACCATCAGACCTGGCTCATGTTGGTTTGCCTTTTCTTACAACGGTTTACTGAAGAAAATTGAAATTAAAAAATATTTGACTAAAATTATAAAATACCTTGGGATCCACAGAAAATTTGCAAATTTTTGGGTTTGTTTGTGTAAATAAAGAAAAGGTTAAATTTTACTCTCCCTTTAATTTCTTCCCTAAAGTAATTTGCATATTACTTTAGTGATGCAGAGGATTCCCTCTGTAGCTTTTCTAAATTGTGGGGAGCTTCTCTCCCATTTCCGAGTGGAAAAGTCCACTTAAAGACAGAAAGGACTGGCTTCCTGTGACGGCTTACTGAAAAGGAGGCCACTAGCACTTATCAACACAGGTTGGAGCAAGGGGTCCAGGATGGGATGAGCAGAGGTGAGACCATGTCCTCCTGTACCATGAGGAGTTGATACTGTTAAGAGTGTCATCAAACAAGAAGCCGGCCGCCCAGCTCACTGCAAGGCAGGCTGTTCTAACTGTGCCCCTTCCTAGGGAAATACAAAGATGTGCACATGGCTACAGCTAGAACAATGCTTATCAATCACTGATGGCTGTGAGGGGAAAACAAAGAATGCAGACAGTGATACAGGATTAGAGGAGAAGGAAAGCATGATAGTACCCACCTTCACAAGGGGAGAATTTCAAGCCATTCAATATTTCAAGAACAGTACCATGCATTATTGCCAGCAAGGCCTACAGAACCATCTCAAGTTCATTAATGTACCTGCAGCATTGGTAATAAATACTCAGTGATTTTCAGTTTCTTTGAAGTGCATTATAGGGAGCTTTTTCTGTATTAAAAATAGTGTTTTACAGTAGTAACAAACAGGATGTTTCAAATGTAACAGGCAAGCAGTAACTGTGCCACATAGGAACACCTTTAAAGCAAGATGGCAAGGCAAGTAGTTTCTTGTACCTCGGTCACCACATCCCCTAACCACTTTAGTGACAGATACGTAATACATTCTACTATTACTACCACTAAGAATTAAAAAGCCATGTGCTTTTAAATGGATGCTTTGTAAAAAGCAGCACCACCGTCAAAGGATTTCTTTAAGAGCATCAAATTTCTCATCCCTTCCTGCTCCTGATGCTTCCTGGGCGCTCTGCGGCACCTGGTACACCAGTTCCTCTGGGGCAGCTGCTGGCTTCCCACCTTTTGGGGTGTCATACTGAGCCTGGCCCGAGGAACAGCTGTCAGTCCTGGAGAGAAGAGTGTTGTAAGTTCCCACTAATGCGGGAGGCTGGTTCCCTGCAGTTCTGAAAGTGGATGTGGAGGGCAGACCAACTGAGGCTGTGGGGTGCCCTGACATGTCCATGACGATTGGGGTTGCGTACTCAGGCCCTGTTACCGGCAGTGGCTCAGCATAGGCATGATACACTTCCTGTACTGGAGAGTTGTAGGGGTCCAGATCTGCGTAGCTCGCTTCTTTTCCTTCTTCAGGTTTAAAGGTAGATCTCTGATGGAGTGTGCCAACAATTCCTCCCACGAGGGGCTGTGCGTATTCTGTGGATACCACAAGACACGATGGGACACTCATGAAAACAGATGACACACTTTTAAGGTGACAGCTATAAGTTGTGTCAACACCAAAATGATGGCATGGAACTTAGGTCCTCTGCAAGAGCCACAGTACTCTTAAGTGCTGGGCCATTTCTCTAGTCCCAGGACACAGATTATCATTAGCATACAAGAGAGATCAAATATACTGTAAATCCTTGGAAGCAGCAGCAGTGTGTCTCCTCCGGCCTGGCACTCAGGGCTCTGTACTCTTACCTGCAGAATCAGCTTGCAGCACTGTCGTGACTTCCCTCGGGCTCAGGTGACTAACTTCACTGTTGCTGTAGCGCACTGGCGTCTCCTCGTGTTCCACCGATTTGGCAGGGAGAAGCTGCTTCACTCCCTTCCACCAGCCTTCATTGCGATTGGAAGCCAGGGAGCACGTATTACTTACAGACAGAGACCAAAGCTACAGAAATCAGCCTCCCTCTGCAGGTGACTTTGCTCTGAGAGAATGTTCAGTGCAGAGCGGCCCACGGTACAAGTCTCTACCTAATACTCATGCAGAAACAAGTCACTACGAATACATGCCAGTGTCACCTGAGAGTTTTTAAAGGGGTTTTCTCAAAACCACCAACATTTGTTAGCCCTCCCTAGGCTGTACCCCACTATACTCTGGTTACGGCATCATCCTCTCCCCTAGTTGGAAGACTAGGAAGGGGATGTTCAGCAATTCAAATGACCAAGGGCCTACAGGTTCTGAACGTGCTGGACTGCCAACTGCTGATCACCCGAGTCTCATACGTGTACAGTCCTGGGACCCTGGTCCGTGCCTCTTTCTTATGTGGTGCTTACACAGAGCACATGGGAGTCTGGTCTCCTCATGACAAATAATTACTGGAAAAGACCATCTTTCCAGAGGAAAAGATAATTGTGTTTACATTTTTCCTTTTATTACCTATGAACCAGATGGTGGAACATATTAATTTTTAAACATGATTTATTCATTTTTATTTTATGTGCAATAATAGTGTTGTCTGTGCATGTCTGTATGAGTGTCAGAGATCCTGGAAGTGGAGTTACAGAGAATTGTGAGCTGCCATGTAGGTGCTGGGAATTGAACCTAGGTCCTCTGTAAGCGCGGCCAGAGCTCTCAAGTGCTAAGCCATCTCTCTAGCCCCAGGACAGCATGGTAACTTCTATCTGAGGAGTCACTAAGGACCATATTTCATCCACCATTATACAGGAGAGGAGAGATTTCTCTTGGACTGAAGAGAGAAGTAAAATCCACAAGTTACCTGCCCGATCCCAGTGGGGTAAATCATAGGTGCCTTCGGCTTTTTTCTTTCTGAAAATAAAGTTAGAAAACAGTGAATCCTCTTAAAACCCTCCCAAAGGGCAACATAAACACCAGTGAGTGAGTGGTCAGGAGCCATGTGGTACTTCAGTACAGAAAAGTCTGGGCTTCCCATGCTCTTCATTGTATTGATGTCCTCACCCCATCACCCCAGCAAACAATGATGTCACAACTAGCAGTGACATGTGGCGGGGGAGGAGAATGCGCCTCCAGGCTTGGAAGGACCTACATCCATCTATGAGCAAGAGGAGGCACAAGTACAATGAGCAGGAATCCTCCTCCCTACTCCCTCCACCTCAGAGCCCTGATTTGTCCTCCCAGGAAAAAATACTCTGTGTTAAGAATTACAACCTACCTGGATTCTTTTACTAAAGGAACCCAGCAGTGAAAGGACACTTCCTTACACACACGTGCCAATCTCACTTGGGTGGTGAGATGGTTCCATCGGTAAAGGGACTTGCCATCGAGTCTGAGGACCTGCGTTTGACCCCTAGAACTCACAGGGTGAAAGGAGAGAACAGCTGCAAGCTGTCCTCTAATCTGCACACACGCAACATGGCATTTGTGTACCTAAATACACGGCATATAAATGTAGAGATCAAGACAAAAATCCCATCACCCAGCGGGGAGGTGTTCTTGGAGCTCCAGCTATCTGAGGAGTGGCTGATAATGAACAGTTAACTCAAGAGGAAGAAGTAATTAGTTTTCTTCAAGGGTGTGGCTCCTGGCAGGTAGAACTGACTCCAGTGGATGGCCACACACCCAAGCGTACATAAATACTGAGTAAGTTGGACAGGTGAAGACACAAAATTGGATGGGTATGAAATTGGGGGAAGGGATGAATCCCAGAAGAGTTCAGCTGGAGTATGATCAAGATGTAATTATGCAAACCTCAATTAATAAAAAAAGTTATATTATAGGGCTGGAGAGATGGCTCAGCAGTTAAGAGTACTAGCTGCTCTTCCAGATGGTCTGAGTTCAATGCCCAGTGGCCACAGTGGATTACAACCATCTATAAAGGGATCTGATGCCCTCTTCTGGCATGCAGGTGTACATGTAGCGGAGCCTTATATAAAATCAATTATCTATCTATCTATCTATCTATCTATCTATCTATCTATCTATCTATCTATGTTATAAAAACAACAAACAAGAATTACTATTTACACACAGCCTTTTACATAGAAAACTTACCAAACAAAAGACCGCTTATACAATCATGCAAATGTAACCTGACTAAAGTTAGTGTTTACAGGCCAACAAGAAAGATTCTGCTTTATGAGGATCACATACCTTATGATTCATCTATACTATCACAAGTGTGTCTTTCAGAAAGAGCTCAAGCTGGTTGCTGCTAGGATGTGCAGATCCTCTAGCTGCTACAGCCTATAGCACATGGGTCAACACTTGGCATAAAGTAACAGCCAAGTATTTAAGTATGATTCTTATTGAACAGTGAACATGTAAGTCATCTTCTTTCTCTAACAAACCTATCCCTTCTGATGTTCTCTTAACTCATGGCATTGCTACTAGTCAGAGTACAAAAGCCAGAGACATCATTACTCCAGGATGCCATGGCTTCTTCCTTCGCTTGGTCATGCATCCTTGTGGCATTGCTATAGAGCGCATGCCTTTTGTAGAACCACGCGGTTGTACTGTTTGACTAAACTATCTCCAAATTCATCCGGGCGCCTCTTTTACACTCTTTTTCAGTCACCAGAACCATATTTCACAAATCCTAGCCCTTTCCATAGGCATCTGATAATATAGCCAGTCTGCTTAATTTTCTAATCTATAGAGTAAAACTTACATTTCTCTTTCCCAGAAAGCCTTCCCTGACCCAAGCTCAGACAGCACCGCCATAGTAACTATCCGTGGAGCTGAAGGAGAACCCTGATTTTATTCTAGTGACTATCCTAACAGGTGAAATGTGCTGTTCTTCCATTATTTTATATACTTAGGCTATGCTTCCTATCCCCGCACCCCTCTCCCAGTCACTCATGTAAGCAAGCAGGGTACTGACCTGTTTCTCCAATGCCAAGCACACACTAGAATGAGGATGAGTGTGGTGAGGGCCATGACCAGCACAGGAACCAGAACAGCGGCCAGTGCAACATCTGAAGCCGTGATAAAGAACGACCACGTTAACAGCAAAGCAGACATCACGACAGAGAAGAGGTTAACATAGCACAACACTTTGCCTCTCAGAGAATATCTTCATATCACTTATGAAACAGAGCCGGCCACAACAGGGAGACCTAAGTGTCCACAGACCAGTGGGCCGTGCACACAGCATGCCGCTCGCTCACTCCACCTCTGCCTCTGCACACCTTTGGCAGCAGGGTAAGGTTTGGCTTGGTTTTGTTCAGTTTTGGTTTTTCGAGACAGAGTAGTTTCTGCCTGTAGACAGTGTAGCTCAGGTTACAGCCCAAGCTGGCCTCAAACTCGCAGATCCACCCACCTCTGACTCCTTGTGCTGGGATTAAAGGCGTGCGCCACCACTGCCTGACAAAAGCAGTGTGTTTTAAATCACCAGAAGGCACCAAGTTAAAGACGAATGGTGAACTGGAAAGCGTCTTATATACACATAGTAAAGTGTACGCTGTAGGACATCACAGGCCAAAAGTGAAATATAATAAGTTCACAGTCACCTACGAATGAATCCACCAAGAAGTACAAGTACACCTCAGCTGCAAAGAACTCTCATTAAAATGAAAACAAGGTGCTACATTTGCTGATGACACTGGCAGCCATTTGAAAGAAGAATCGAGAGTACAGCAAAAAAAAAATAGGTTTGCTGATGGGATATATACATCTATATATGATGGGTATTTTGTGTTAATATGCATAAGAATCTATTAAAGGCTACAATTCTATATTGAGAATTTATTTTGAGGAGACTTCAAGATAATCAAAAGTCTATCTTTAAAGATGCTCACTCCTCTTTCTGCAGAAGGACGCTGAAGATTCAGTGAGGAGAGGGAAAGTGAGCTGTGCTCTGTTCCCTACAGATGAGAGAAGCCACCAACTGAGAATGATGTTATCACATCATGACAAAATTTACAGATATGGCCAGGTAACGGTGCAGCCAAGCCCAGAAAGCCATCTGTGCATAAATAGAATACACACAGTGCTGGGGTTAGACCTCAAGTTCTATGGGTCTATCCTCATCTCATTCCACAGAAAGTGGTCTGCCCCAAGTTACTTGAAATAGTAATTCCTTCCTTTACCTCACAATCCTGCCAGTGAGCAGAACAGAGCAGCAAATGTCAGAGGGCTCACAGCCAGGCACTGTGCTGTCTAACGCATAGATAGCATCTCCTTTACTACGATTGTATCCGAGAGAGAAAGCAGTTACGACAGAAGAGAGTGACAGGCAGAAGATGGGCAATAACATCAGGGAGCCGAGGAGTGGATGATGGGTGCTAGGCTACAAGGGAAGAGATTCACTGTGGGCAGCACAGAGACTTCCTTTACCAATGCCTGGGACAGAGGAGAGAGAAGTCTGTAGGCTCCCCCAAAGGGATTTTCCTCTCTATGGTTTCCACTTTGTAAAGGTGGAAAAATGGAGAGTGAGTGACAGTCTCTTGGTCAAGTGTTTGAGAATATGGGGAGCATTTATAATAGTGTTAGTAGAGAACAGAAGAATTCACTGGGGGCATCTGCCAGAGTGCCATCACACATCTGACCGTGACAGGACTTTCTCCATGCAATTAAATGGAGGAGGGGGAGCAGGAGGAAAAATAAAATCATGACTGAGGGCACCAGGAAGAACAAATATGCCTGCCTGCCTGCCTGCCTGCCTCCTTCCTTCTACAGTGGCAGGAAACAGTCAAGGTTTACATGGCTAGTTTGATTAAATGTCAGACATTTGGGATTTAAGACAATTGCCTAGACTCAGGAGCTAGTAGTGTAGCTGTCTTTATTTACAAGACCTTGAATTCAGACTCCAGAATCCACGTTAAACACGCGAGCACACACACACACACACACACACACACACACACACACACACACACACACACACACACGCTGCAAGTGTGGCATGTGCTTTAACCCAGTATGGTGGATGCACACACAGGCAGATCTGGAGGCACTAACATAGCTTGGTGGGCAAGTTCCAGGCTAAAAAGAGATCCTATCTTATAGAAAAGATAGATGTTGCCCGAGGAACACACCTGAGGTTGTCCTCTGGTCTCCATGTGTAAACATAAACAATTCAGCTTAGATTTGGAAACAAACAAACACCCCCAAAACCCCAGAAATGGTAGTCTACATTCTACTACCCCAAAGCTGGGGTGCTTTTGCTTTGAGTACTCTTGTTTCTCTCTAGCGTCTTCTACATCATGAGGAAGAGAAGAGCAGGAAAGAAGCTCATGTATAAAAAGCTGGAGAGAACTATCTGAATTTATACTAACTTTTAGAAAATGAATTTAATTATTAAACTGGGGGTGGGGAGTTACTGTTGACGAAGCGCCCTCTAGTGGCAGGAGAGTAGTGACTGGGGATGGAAAGATCAAGATGAAAGAAAGAAGCCAGATCACATGGAGATCCGATGCTTTCCCACTGGATTTCATGTACAAGGAGAGAAGGTGTGAGCAAAGCCTGTGAAATAGAAATGGGCCTGTGGGTGCAGTTAGACGTCCTATAAAAGGACCGTGTGGCCTAAGAGTTTCGAAGCTCTCCTTCAGCTCAACAATTCTTCATAAACTGTCTATTTCTGTGTCCCTGGTACAACCCTTTGTGCAGGGACGTAAGAGCCTAGCATCAATCCAGGATCCTCTGAACCATGCACCACAGCAGCCTAGCAGGGAAGCATGCTTTCCCTAGTCCTTCTTCCTCTCTTTTAGGGTATGCTAGGTGTCCGATGTTCCCCTCCACCCCCACTCCCCCACCCCCATGGGGAGCTTCTGGTTTTCACTCTTTGATGCCCTTCTCTCCACACAGTGGCTGACCCTGTTTGCCAACTTTCTCCTTTCCTGCTCTTTAGCAGCTCCCAGACTCTACAGCCTTGAATGTTTACAGCTTGCCTGCCCTGCTGTCTCCTTCTCATTCTGTAATAAAACTGTACTAGAGAGCTGCTCTCCTTCACTGAGATGGGGACTAGCATTTCCCTGGTAACGCTTGCTTTTCTACACCCTGCTGAAAACGAGCATTTTCTCATGTTAGCACTGATTGCTAATTCTCCTGTGACGGTGACATTTTCTGAACTTAACTTAAAGTTTTTTTTTCAACAAGCAAAAAGAATGATGATTTGTACAATTTTAACACTGTACTTATCACTGTAATGCAATTTAGAAGTAACTCTGATGTCTGAATAATCAGATAAGAAAATTACAAATGTATAAGAAGCAGAGGGTATTTAAGAAACAATTATGTTAATTGAAGAATATTTTAAATAGTGTTTTTTGTTCTTCTCTACCAACTTTCCCCTTTAGTAAATTAATATATAATGTGGGTTAAAAAAGCTTTTTTGCTTCTGCAGCTTAATAATTTCCAGAAGTGATCTTTCTGAACTCAAGACTCATGTACTTAGCTGATAGGACCATAAGAAGAGGCCTAGAGGACGACCCAGCGCACCGGTGAAGCCTCAGGTCTTCGTATTTCTGAGAACAGACTAAGGTTCCCACAGGCTTTCCCCGAGGACAGAGGCTTATATATTTATTTATTTTGGATGAGCTGGAAAAATACAGATGAAGTCAGTGGGCTGGAAACTCTTAACTGAGAACAGGAACCACACCAGGTAAGAGTGTTCGTGTCTCATCTGCCTACCTTTGGTTACACTGGGAGTCACAGTCGTGTTTTTTACGTCAGGAGTGGCAGTTGTCTGTGCCGGCAGCAGAGGAAGGTCATTCCTACTTCGTGGTTGGAGTGCTTGAGTAAATTTAGGGGCACGACCTTGAAAAAAGTTTGAAGAAATCTTTACTTTTAATCATTAATATTTGATTAGGAAAGTTCAATTTTATGTTTCAAATATAGTTATAGGACATGTCATAAATCCAAGGCATATCAAACTCTCATATTAAAAGTAGGCATACCATTACCTAGTTTGGGATGAACTGTAGTGTTTTTGAGGTTATTGCTGTTCCGAGGTGGGGGAGGCTGAGTAAGCTTTGGAAGGCGACCTTAAAAAATGGTTTAGAAACATTTATACATTTTGCTTTTAAAAAATTAGTTTAAAAAGAGCAATGTTAAATGGTTAACATTTCCTAAATTGCTTAATTCTACAGAGCAATTTTAAATCTCAAAATCCAGATGGATAATTATACTTTGCATTAAAGGTAGAAAAATGAAGATTTTTCAGCTTTAATACGATTTTTCAATCTTTTAGATAATTAAATAATTAATAAGTAACCTTGACGACTATTGGGGAGCAAATGCTGTTCAGTTCTATAGCTATAACTTAATATGTGCCATATTCAATTCTTTTTAATGAGAATGTATGGAGAGCCAACTATGTCAGGCACAAGTAAATAGCATTAAAATGTTATAAAATATTGGGTGAATTTATTCCAGTTTTTAATGAATTCCAAATCGAAGTTCCCCAAGCTACGGTTGCTGCTCTCGTCCTCAGTGCATGCGTGTCAGTACTCAGAAGCTCATCTTAAGTCTCCAAGACTAGAACGGGAAAGCCATCATAATCACTGTCTCACAAGAAGGCTGCTGCCTTCTTCTCATCTGTATTTTGAAACCATTCTGATGGCAACCTTTTAACAGGCAAACAAATGAGCAATTCTACTAGAGAGAGGACTCTGAAAGGGGTCAAACACAACGAAGTGGTATCTACCTCAAGTGACAGAGATGGATCCTGACAGATGCACCCATGCACTGAAGTGTCACAGTGTGCCCTGGGTGTGACTGCTTGTGTCAGCTAAGTAGGACATTAAGGGGGAAGTGGTGAGGGCACTGTTAGACACTGGCTCGTTACCTTTCAGAGTGAACTGACATCCCAGCAGTTCCACTTTCATGGCAATTTTCTGTTGCCACTGGACAGGGTTCACTCTAATGAAACGTGCAATAATTGGTGGCAAAAAGTTATTACGAACATCCTTGTGATAATCTTTGTTTCCTTGAAATATCTTTAAAAAATAACAAAAATTGGTATTTTACATCAAAAAGAGGCCAGAACTGGACTGCCCCACCTGAGCATGTTCAACAGCATCTATAAAGTATGGCGACAGAACAGACTTCTTAGAAAACGACTCCATTATCATTTTGAAAAGCAGTTATTAAGAAGCTGCACATTTTACACTGGAACGTACATCTAACTATAAAAATGTTAGGACAGCTTAAGAACCGAACAGGAGCTCTAATCTGGCAATATGGGAGAAGTTTCAATTACAGTGTCAGTTTACTGTATCAATAAACTATCGATCCCAGTCCCCGGGGTTGTTAAATATCAATTACTTAAACTTTTATATTTAAAGTGGAGAAGAGCCATTACACAAAGGACTGGTCAAGATGCGCACATGCATTTTGGAATCCATCTCTCAATGGGCTGGCCATGGACAGACTAGAGAATGGAAGCAGGCCAATACCTCCCCCTGCTGGACCAACTACATTATGGCATGCCTCACACCACAATCCCAGTTTCAACACTTGTTGCTTATGTGAAGTAGCAAAAATCCTGAAACACTTTCTGTCTTTGATTTAAGAACTGCTAACTAAGCAGGTACAAATGCATTATAAAAACAATCTTTAAGTAAAAACATAATTAAAAGTGATCGACTCATGACCTCAACCCTTTCAAGTGCATGTGTTTTCTCCTCAGTCAGCCCTTATTTATAGGGTATTTTCATGTACTTGCCATAAGTGGTCTTCAAGGCAGGGCACAGAAAGAGTGCCCACAGAGTGACAGTGTGTGGCCAGCAGCAGGAGCTGAGTTGACTTAATGGCAGGGCTGCACTGAGTTAAGCAGGGCCTGGCTTTCCCCTGGAGCCAAATTAGCCACGTCTATTCTATTAGCTAAAGTGAGAACACGTATATACTGGACTTAAGTCATCCCCAATATGATAGCTCTTTCTCCTTGGCCCATCCGCATGTAACTAGATTATACATGCTTGAAGATACATTAAGATCTTTTATTTTCAATAATGGTCGCTCTAAACCTAAAATAATCTCCCTTTCTATAACCTTCTATGCTTTCCTTAGATACTGCTCTGAAATAGAATAAAGGTCAATGCTTACAGTTTCGTTACCAGTGAGAAGGAACTAACTGAAGCATCATTCCAGGACACAATTATTGGCCAAGGCTGGGGCTGTAGCCCAGTTGGCAGACTGCTTGCTTATGTGCACAAAGCTCTAAGTTCTATCCCCATCACCTCATAGAACAGGGTATGGTGGAGCATATCTGTAATGAAGTCAGCTTCAGAGTCACAAGTTCAAGGTCATCCTCAACTACACAGTCACACTAGGCTACATGAGACCCTAACAAAATGCTATCGTCCCTCTGCCAACATTTACTGAGAATCTGTCCACAGGGAGGTTTCTGAGACATCCTTAGGAAAAATTAAAAAAAAAAGTACATACATTCTCTTTCATCTGCCTCTGAACACAAAGACAGTGTAATATTAGAAAGCAATAAATTATGAAAGTTTAGGATATTGATTATGCTTTCTGGAAATGAAATCAAATTTAGGCTCTGTGTGTATGTGCAGAACTAGAAGATGTGTCAAAACAAATACAAGTTTTCTGAGAAGTGAACAGATGGACAAATTTCAGTGCGAAGATATGTGCTATTTCATTCAGTTCAGAGACTTCCTCTTCTGTCAGTAACCGAGTGAGAGAAGCTGGACCTCAGCCATAAACAACTCAAGAACTGGGAAAGTGCATGCTGGAGTAATTCTCAAGACACCGGGCAACAGGCAGCAGAGGGCCAGAACCAGAGTAGGGAACCAGAGAAAGCAAGCTCTGCTTATCAGTGCTGACTGGTGAATTTCCAGGTCACAGGGCAAGAGTATCCATCCCACACTCCAGAGAACCCGCTAGTCTGGGCCATCTGCTGCAGCACGAAGAGCCAGAGAGCACGAGGTCAACTGACACCTAGGTTTTCGGGGGTAGAGCTTAGGAGAATAAAGACAGGAAAGGAACAGAATGAGTGGCAGTGGGAATGGATGGACTACAGCAAGGTTACTGGGCTCTGCAGGGATTTCCCCTAAGTCCTCAGCAACTTAGAGTCAGGAAAAGAACCCTGCGACGAGTAGAACAAGCTTGTGACACACAGGCTTCAAAACACTCTACATCATCAGCACACACAAGTAGATTTCATGATACGTGGGACACCGCCTCAATGGGGAGTTAGAACCCAAAGCTGCTCATCCCTGCCTAGCAATGCGTACAAGAAAATGTTTTCCTGGTGCTTAATTGCATGAATAAAGCTTTATATGTATACACATAAAGGCTCAATGATGATAAAAACATCCAGAAGCACTGGAAGAGCACACTAGGAGTTACACGCTCCACGTTCATATACCTGTGAAATAATATATGAAAGGAAAACCTAAAATCCAAGGTAAATATGAAGAAGGGAAAAATACAGCATTGGAGGTAACAATGAGATTGAAAGATTGGACAGTGCAGAAGAACAAACAACGGAAAGACAGACCAAACCAAACCAAACCAAAAACCCCACAAAAACGAAACCAAACCAAACGAGCCCAAACGCCTCCATAGAACCTCATGGCGAGAAGAAAAGATTTTAATGAAAGAACAAGAAGAGAGCAGCAGGGCTGCCGTGCAGTCCCGTGAGTAGATTATGAAATAACAAGTGTGCTGGGTCAGTCTCTGAAGGAAAGCACTGAGAGAAAAGGCCGTCAGCTCCCACTGCACACAGCACCCATCTTCCCTGGGGACAGAGGCTCCTCTCCACTTTAAGATTCTCTTAAGGATCAAGCAGGAACTTGGGGATGGGACAAACACCCCTGTGACACATTTCCACTACTCTCCCATGTTGTCCCTGCTTGTCCAGTTCCAGTGTCTCCACAGTATTTTGCTAAGACAAAAGGGTTGTGTCATTGGAAATTATGGGAATTCTGCACATAGGAAAAACAGATTTTTACTGGCACAGAAACCTGTGAGGCGATCTTGCAGTGGCCTTTCTATCTTTCCTGTACTTCAGCTTTTACTCTGCCTCCCTTTCTTCTTGCTTATAGTCAAAATCCAAGAACAAAGTCAAGGCTCTATCATTTGGTAGACGTTATAAAGACAAGGAGTTAGATGTAACTATTTAGAAGTTCTTACTTTAGCAGCCAAAATACTTGGATAATAATTCAGAAACAATTATAACAGTACTAGTACAATCACATAGACCTAGAATCACCGACAGTTTTCTAAGCCTACTTAGACTGTGAAGACAGTAACACGCGGTACCTGAAATAGCCAGCAGAGAGCAGGGTGAGACAGCATGCCATTTAACATTACAGGATCACTCTACCTTGTCCTGAGCCACACCAGGTTCTCTGTACACAGTCCATTTCTGCCCATCGTCACTGTACAGAACTCTGTAGGCAGACACATAGTAATTGTGCTCTACCAGGGTAGATCCAGTGGTTACGATGCCTGCAGAACAGAGTTCTTCTCATTAGTGCAGAGGTTCAGAGTCCCAAGTCAGCTATACACACCTATGTATGCTTCACCCTGCAAGCATTTCTGTCTATGGCTTGTTTCCACCTTTGTGGGCAGCTTCAGTACAACAGTTGCTAACCCCTGGCTTTGCTCCTTTGGAGAGATGGGGCAACGAGGACACATGCACTACTGGGCTTTTGGAGCCTGGATTCATACCATTAGAAGATACGTTTCAATTACTAAGAATGATTCCTGGGAATGCACATTAAGCATGACGGCTGGTAGGCAAAAATCAATCTTTGATCAACTGTAATTTGACCAATTGTAATTATCCCAATCACTGATAAGTTTACCTAAGCTAAATTTATACTCAGCACATGTGGAATATGAGTTACTTGTAGCATTTAAAATATATTCTCCTTAACTATAAATTTCTTAATAACTGTAAGATTTCAAGTCTCAAAGATCATTTTACTGAAATTCTATCTTAAAAAGATCATATGAAACTAGAATTATTAAAAATTAAATACAAATTCCTCTTTTGGAAGAATTTTAAAAAATATCCCCAGAATGTTAATACCCGCGAAGAAAACTGAAGCTATTAATTTTCAGTGACCTAATTTCCGAAAATTTCAGCTGCCAAGGGGTTTCCAAATAAAATCAGTGCTAGCAGAGCTGCAGAGAGCCGAGTCTCTTAACCTGTTATCTTCTTCTCCTTATTAAGGTCAATTTGCAGCCACTGATGCTCATCAGTGGCAAAAGCAGCCCAGGGAGGCCCCGGTTTTCTCAGCCTGGCCTTCTCGGGTTTCCAGCTGTTCTCCTGCCCCATGTGGTCAGTCCACTCCAGTACAGATGATGCTGTTATCTGGGGATCGGCGATCACACCGGACTCCAGCCCTAGAGTCCCATAGCAACCTGCAGTAGAGAGGAAAATCAATTCGGTTCCTAGAGGTGAGTTTGAAATCTCTAAAACAGTGCTTCCTGCAAACTTCCGATTGACAGCTAACTAACTGCTTCTTGGGCCTTTGCCTTTGTGTCCAACTAGAAACCTACAAACATGCAGTTGTCCCTTGTTGTCTGTGAGGGTCCACTTCCATGACATCCCATGCTTCCTGGCAGATACTAAAACCTACAAATGCTAAAATCTTTGATATAAACCAGGACCAGGATAGCACTGGCATGTAGCATGCTATCTGTCAATACTAAGTCATCTCTGGGATACTTACAATGCTAAAGGAAATGTGTGTGTGTGTGTGTGTGTGTGTGTGTGTGTGTGTGTGTGTGTGTGATATACATACACCATATTGCTTGGGGGAAACAACGTGGAAAAAATCTACATAGTACAGAAACAAGATTTCATCTGAATCTTTCCAATCTGTAGGTATGAAAGCCATGGATTTGAGGGTCATAGACCAGACATATTTACAAGCATTAGCTGTTAGTCTATGGAGATAAACTACCCTGTCTCTGCGGGGCCTAGCAGGGTAGAAGGCAACTTCCCCCTGGACTTCTGTAGGTTTTGCTTTGTCCTCAGTAAGCCATCCCTGTCTGACTTCAGGCCAGTGCAAAGAATTCTCTCTTCAGATAAGTGCTTTCAAAGGGACCATGTACTTGCTTATAACTCCCCTGTGGATAGCGAACTTCCGATTTAGTCTGTTCTTTACATAACTGGGTCTCTATTTTACTTATGGTGTTCTTGAAAAGCAAAGGAGAAAGAATAAACAACTCAGCAGTCACTGGGTGCCTGGTGGTGCTCAGTACAGCATTAGTGATTATGCAAAGATGGCGGCCCAAGTCCATGGAAGGCTTACCACTTGTCTTAAATGTAAACAGACTCGCAGATAAGTATCCCCTGAAAGAGAGAAAGGGCCTCATGTGATATTCAATTAGCATGTTCCTCATATTCATCGCAGTGAAACTTCAATTTCTTCTTCTGTCTAAAGGGCTAAGATCCCATGGCTACAAGTCAGACAATGATATGCATTAAACAAATAAACAAAAAACCATCATCAACAACAAAAAGTACTTCCAAGTAGAACCTGTGAAATTCCCATGAAGAGCTTCTCTGCAAGCCTGTCCCCTAGGTTCACCCACAATTGTACAGCTGTCAGTGTAACCTTTAAGTCTTACTTTCTGCTTTTTCATTAAACAGATCCATGATTTTTTCTTTTTTACTACTGTGAAAACACATGGAGAGATAGCTGTGTTTTCAGAAGATGAGGTGAGACTTGAGTCTCCTGGTGAACACACCAGAGCCGGCTACTGACAAAGAGACTGCATCTCCCTCGGAACAAATCGGCCTGTCTGCGAGTGAGCTGAGGAAGAGGAAGGGTCAGACAACAGAACCTGCCTGTGAAGGACCTTAGAACACTTAAGACACCCAGAGACCCGGTGGGAGCTCAGTTATCCTCTGCCCTTAACACGACTTTCAGTCAGAAGAGGATGTTTTTTTGTTTTTTGTTTTTTTATTTTGTTTGAGACAGGGTCTCTCTCCCAGCCTTCCCTGGCCTTGAAATCACTAATAGCTCAGCTCGATTGTGAACTCCCATCCTCTTGCTTCTGTGGCCTAAGCCTGGGGGTTGCATACATCACCACTGCCATCTTGGATTCCACCAGAAACCTACAAACAGTAGGTGTGCCTTGATATCTGTGGGGCCCAGTTCTGACATCCCATACTGCCTGACAGATAAGAAACCAGCAAATGTACATAAGATGGTACAGCATCGGCACATGGCCTACTGTCAACTTGAAGCCACTTCTGGTTTACTTACAATGCTGAAAAATGTATACTTTTTTATATATGAAAGAAAATGGTACAAGCCCCCAAACTCTCTCTAAAAGGCAAAACACAGAGAAGAATGAAAGGATGTGTGAATACTTATATAAAAGAAACCAGCATGCTTACTACAAAGAATATTTGCACTTACACCATGGAAGTGACATTGTTGGCCAAAGAACTTTCGTAGTACGGGGTGCCTTTGCTAATCACAACGCTGATTTGGCCACCCAGCACATCTGACACTACTCCTGCATGGATTCCAGCCATACACAGCGGTGAAGACTTGAAAAAGCAAACAACAAACAAAAAGGAAAGTGAATCTTTCTCCTGATTGATTATTCATAAGCAAGATACTTATTTTTTCTCAAACAATTATCAGGTCTCAGAAACATAGGTTCTTGTAACAAAACACATTTCTAGCAGAAGTTAGTTTTACTATAAAGATATCAAACATATATGAAAAGACAGAGACACATAATGCATATTCATCTTGGGACAACCAGGTGGCACCCTAAGGGTTTCGAAGTTTAAAGTAACAGTATCCACACAGCTAAGTACATTTGTATTCAACTTACATCTCTATATCCATGAGGAATCGTTCCAGATATTTCAGCAAAAGGCAGCAGGCAGCCAGCTGGGCAGTACTTACTAAGAATGAAAACAAGTGCATGATTACAGAATGCTCATTTTCTGCAGGAAAATACGCCAGGAAGGACCGCATACACTTCATACATGCTTCCTTTCAGCACACAGAGCACAGCCTCAGCACGGCACGGAGCCACGCCTTGTTAAATAGTCCATATTGACTTTTCTACCCACACACTTTGAACATACTGACAAAAAATGTTCTCGAAATCTACAATTCCTTATTTTACTTCACCATGAACAGCAGACATCAGACCTAGTCACTATGTCTCACAGGTTTATATGAATGTCCACCGTGTTACCTGATGAAGCCTGTGACTTAATGCTAACTAAATAAACATAGCCCTGTCACCTAAATAAATATAGTGGTGGAAGAAAACATTTAGCCACTCTCACACAGATATCTGGGGTGGGGAAGGGGATTTTAAGATAACTGGAAGAATTATTATTTTAACAAAACACATACATTTAGCAAATGTGCTATGTACGGGGCAGAACCCCAAGTGTTTCAGGTAATCCACACAAGAATACCACATGGGGGTTACTTTTATTATTACTACTCCCATTTTACAGACAGGAAGAGTAAAACAACTGTGCACTCCAGTCATGAAGCTGGGCTCCTCTTAACCCACAGCTTGGCACAGCTTATTTGAGCTAGTGGGTATCGCTGAGGCAAGTCAGTGATGGGATCTGCACACTAGAAGCTAGGAAGATCATGGCCCCAGACAGAGGTTTGGTGTGTTCCTGAAGTGCAGTGAGTACAGGAAGGGTAGAGGAATAGGATCCAGATCCTGCAGAAGTCGTGTGGGCTGTGAAGTAGGGGATACACTTCTAGATGAAAATTGGAAATCAGTAAAGGACCAGGACAGCTTACAGGCACAACCTGATGAGGAACTTTTTACAGAGGTTTTCTGGCTTCTAGGAAAAGAGTCATCAGCAGAAGGAAGCTCCCGGAAGGGTGGCGAGAGCTTGGATGTGCCTGGTGATGACAGTGCTGGAAACCAGAGGGAGCCCGGCTGACCCTTCCACCATGGTGCCCAGAACATACTGAACAACACTGAAAGTGGCAGGTTTTCCACAGAAATAACAATCTTCTATGTGCACACATGTCTGTGTGTGCATGAATGCATGTTCATTCGTATGTAGAGGATGGAGTCAGTGTCAGGTACATTTCTCAGGATTTCTTCAATTTATTTTTTGGAGACAGGTTCTTTCCCTGAACCTAGAATTCAAACTCAGGGCTGGAGAGGTGGCTCAGAGGTTAAGAGCACTGACTGCTCTTCTCCAGGTCCTGAGTTCAATTCCCAGTACCCACATGGTGGCTCACGAGCATCTTCAGTGAGATCTGGTGCCGTCTTCTGGAGGCACATATGCTAAATAAATAAAGAAGAATAAACGCATCAACTAGGCCAGGCTGGCTGGCCCTGAGCTCCAGGGGTCCTCCTCTATCTACCTCCCCAGCACGGGGATTATAGAAGTGTGCTGCCACGCCTGGCCTTTTATGTGAGGTCTGGGAGACTGACAGCTCTACGAACCGAGCCTCTCCCTAGCCCTGGGAACCATTCTCGAAACATTCTTTAGGGGAGCACAGTCATGGCAGAAATTACCGAGAAGAGCATTGAAAATATGAGAGCATTCTGCTAAGCAGTGAGGGATAAAGGAGATCTATGCAAATTGTCCTGGGAGCAGTTAGAACACGGAGTATGAAGACAAGACGGCAGGGAAGTCCTAAGGGTTACTTGTCAAAGACACTGGAAACTGGGGTGGGGAATAAGCTTTTTTTTTTTTTTTTTTTTTAAAATAAAGCATTTTAAACAGTTTTAAGCAGAAAAACCAGACTTGCATTTTAGAAAATCAAATGCCAGGAGTGTGACTAACAGAAAGCCAGAGAGATTAGAAATGGGGCCAGGCATGGTGGCATATGCCTTTAATGCTGGCACTTGGGAGGTAGAGGTAGGTGGATTTCTGAGTTTGGGACTAGCCTGGTTCACAAAGTGCGTGCCAGGATAGCAAGGACTACAAAGAGGAAGCCTGTCTTGAAACTCCCCTCCCGAGCCCCCACCCCCAAATATAAAAAATGGGAAATGGGAAATCAAGAAGTCAATTCTTGTCTAAGCACAAGATAAAGGCATAAAGCAGAGATATTGCTGGGAGGTGCTGAGGAAGAACACTCAGAATGCTCTTACAGCCTATGCCGTCTGTCTGTCTGTCTGTCTGTGTCTGTCTATGTATCTATTTATCTATGTATCTATCTATCTACGTAACTATCATGTATGTATGTATGTATGTATGTACGTATGTATGTATGTATGTGTCACCTATTTATTTGAAAAGAAAACTAAAGATTCTGAGCCCCAAGCTCCTCCATCTGAAGAACAGTTGATTATGGCTGAGAGAGGGAGTTACTCACCTTGAGGGAATGGCCACTCATACATGAGGCCAGGAAGTTGGGAGACACCAGGGGAGTTCAAGGGAAGGTAGTAGTGTATGGCTATTACATATATATATATATGTGTGTGTGTGTGTGTGTGTGTGTGTGTGTGTGTGTGTGTGTATGTATATGTATATACACATATATATATATTATCCTTTAAAGGATAAAAATATTAAGATAAAATTTAGAAAGAATAGTTTCTGTACTTTAGGAGCGGTCTTGCCAGATTTAAGAGACTGAGCCCTTCTATCTTCAGAAGAATTTACCAAGAACCACAGCACTTGGGACACAGAGGTAAGAGGGTAAGAGGATCTCGAGTTCTAAGCCAATTGGACTACACAGTGAGACCCTGTCTTACATACATCTCCATAGAAACAATAAACAAAATAAAAATTATGCTTCTGTTTTTGAGATGTAATCCTTCAGCTAAAGTCAATTTAAACATGGCAACTGGATGACTTTAAGTAAGTACTGTTTGACTGGAGTTTAAACCAATGATTGTGTATGTGTCATGCTTTACACACTACCATGCATTATAAAAGAACGAGAATGAAGAGGTGTGCTGGAACACACACACACACACACACACACACACACAAGTTCATACCTGAACTCAGGTTCCAAAAAATTAGATACAGTATCCAAACAAGTGATTAAATCTAGAAAAAATATAAAGAGAAAATATTTAATAAAAGACTTACTAATCTTACTAAAATACTGTAAAATAATCTCAAATGTATTCACCTGTTTCAAAATGTTACTACCTATAACTACAAATTTTTGTTAAACAGTTTCTCTCATTTGATATATCTTCATTTCTGATATTTCTTTAATATAGCTTTTTACTATACCAACTCCTGAAGTTGGAGATCATATGTAGTCATAGGGAAGTAGAGTTTATATATTCTTCAGTGGTTTCTATAAAATAGAACCCTCAAGTCAGAGAGAAAAGTATTTATTAGTTGTTATGATTAAAATGACCCATGATGTTTATAAACAAAAACAGAAACAAT
This sequence comes from Rattus rattus, assembly GCF_011064425.1. NCBI lineage: Eukaryota > Metazoa > Chordata > Mammalia > Rodentia > Muridae > Rattus > Rattus rattus. The sequence goes on along the minus strand of NC_046157.1, from coordinate 42,436,640 downwards.
GGCAAAACAAGAGGCAAGTTAATCCTATAGCTCCAACTTAAACTGCAGTGTCCACACGCAGAACCAGCAGCATCTACATCTTCTGGGGCCTCTAAAGAAGATGAGCCTTCTGTCGTAACTAACGCTCCATGCCATCACTAAGTACATTCATGTTTCAGTGCTCTAAAGGAAACATAACTTCAACAATTAATCCGAATAAAAGCTAATATCTCTAATTAAAGATTCAGTCCAAGGCACATAAAAAGTAGTCTTTACTTAAAAAACATTGAGCATCTTCCCTTCCTTGTTAGGATAGAATACACAGCCCAGATTGTGGCCCCATAGCATGATGCAGGGTTGACCTTACTTCACTGTCAACCTCATCTTCACTTCAGCTCCTGGCTGGTTGGCTCTCTCCTGCATCCCCGGGCACACCCTCTCCTGCATCCCCGGGCACACCCTCTCCTGCATCTCTCCTGCATCCCCGGGCACAGCCTCTCCTGCATCCCCGGGCACAGCCTCTCCTGCATCCCCGGGCACACCCTCTCCTGCATCCCCGGGCACACCCTCTCCTGTAAAGCTTTTCTATTGCTTTTCCAGTCCTCCCAAAGCCTAAATGACTATTCACTAATATCTCAAACTGACTATCATTTCCTCAAAAGAGCTGCCTAGCCCTTTACATGTAAAATCCCTTTAGACAGACAGACAGACAGACAGACACACACACACACACACACACACACAGAGTACTTTCATTTTATTTGATTTAACCAACACATACATGTTCCCAGCATAACATGATTTATGAAAAGACTAATTTGCAGATACTGCTGATAGATCCGTAAAGTTACAAGCAGAATGTTGTAATATCTCGTCCTTTGTAACACTGTAACATCTCGTCCTTAAACAAAGAACAGAGCTGTGTTTCCCTCTTCTGAATCACTGTGTGGAATGCACAGGGGACAGTTGTCACGGACTATCTGGAAGAAGGAAAGTTACTGTTTGCTGGCTTGTTTGGCTATATCCACTCATTACTAGACCAAGGGTGAAAACCTGGAAGGAAACTGACTGGAAGGCATAACAGATCGTATTACGAGCATTCTGTGTTGGCTGGTTTTGCCAACTTGACACAAACCTAGAACTATCTGGGAAGAGGGAATCTTAACTGAGAAAACTGGGACTCTGGCAAGTCTGAGGGGTACGAACTGGATTAATGACTGCTGCGAGAGCCCTGCCCACGGTGGGCAGTACCAGTGGTATGCAGGTCACCCCTGGGTTCATAACAAAGTATGATATGCAAATAACAATTAGCAAGTCAGTAAGCAGTGTTTCTTCATGGTCTCTTCTTCTGTCCTGCCTTGAGTTACTGCCTGACTTCTCTGGATACTGACTACAAGTTATGAGATTATTAAACCCTTTCCTCCCCAACTTGATTTTGGTCAAGGTGTTCTGTCACAGCAGTAAAACCCTAGCTGAGATGCCTTTCTACCACACTGCCAGTACTTAAATGTTGCATTAACAGTCCCGGCAGCAAGCCCAGGATAATCCATCATTTCATTTTGTTACTCTGAAAAAATGTTCACTACTCAACTGAAGTGTGTCTTAAAAGGCCCCGAGTGTAGTGTTAAACAGATAGAAAAGCAGTATTTTGAGAGCAACTTGGAGAGATCAATACGAATGTGCCGCTGTGAGTTGAAGGATTAAGTTAATTTTGTGTTTGAGGAATTACCCACAGGTAGTCGGTTCACTAGGAAGAGCAAGCCAATGAAAGGTTTGCCTATCCACCTTTGCACAGTATCAGTGATAATCATTTTCTGCTCTCCTGATCTAACAATGGAATTTCAAACCTCTAAGATCAGGAGCTTAGCTTCCTAAATTAAAAGCCTGCCATGAACAGTACCTGTGTGTTCCAATAAGGCATTCCAGCCGCCAGCTGACTTTATTACCTTTAGCCCCCATACACAATGGTGTCGAGCACTAAGTCCATGCAGGGCTTAAGCCACACACCAAGCCATGCTAATGTGCAAATAATTACCTGGCTCTCCAAATTCCACTGGGGCTCCAAAGAGCTCCTGAAGAGGAAAATAAGAATCCAAAGTGGACAACTCGGAGAGCCAAGAAGACTGAAGACAGGAAAGGAAAACCATGAGTACAAACTCTGACATTTATAGCTCCAAGAAGGCAAATAAAAACCACCAAATTCAGCATTTAAGAAGTTATATGTCTTTCCTGAAAGCTTTTCCCAAGGAACCAGCTTTCCAGAAAACTGTAATTATGAAGCTCTCAATGAGTAACACACCCTGGGCAAGGTGAATACAGTTAAAAAGAATCTCTCTACATTACAGGCTTCTGACCACAACAGATAGGAAGCGACTGTGATGAATTGGAATAGAATTAAACCAGAAAAGTCTAGAGCTAAACCTTCAAATTTATAGCCAAATTTTGACAATGGTTTTGGGATAATACAATGGAATAGAATGTTGGTGTGACAGTCTTCTTAATAATTCTAGGACAACATGACATCCATGTATAATGGCATATTCATTTTCAAAAGAACTAGTTAGCTACCTCACAAACACAAATATTTACTCAAAGTGACCTAAATTTAAGAATACTCTGATGTGCCTTGTATTGGTTGCTTTTCTGTTACTGTGAGAAAACACAATGGCAGATGTGCCTTACAGAGAAGAGTGTGTCTGAGCTTGTGATTCCAGAGAGCTTGAGTTCATGATACTGCAGACCTTTCAAACAACATAGGAATAAATATTGACTGTGGATTAAGAGTTGATTTCTGAAACATGATGGGAACCACAGCAATCAAACCCAGATAACCTGAAGTGATAATGATAAACTTCTATGCTTCAAAGTATAGTATCAAGGAGAAAGCTGGTGACAAGGGTTAAATGAGAATGCCCCCGGAGTCTTTGGCATTTGAATACCTGGTCCCCAGGTGGTGACACTGTCTGGGGAAGATTTAGGTGATGTAGCCTCCATGGAGGAAGTGTGTCATTGTGGATGGATCTGAGATTAAAAAGCCTCACCTACTTCCAGGTTAATCTGTTTCATGCCTGAGGTTCAGATGTGAGCTTTTAGCCCTCTGCTCCTGCCACTACACTGTCCCCATCATCATGAACTCAAGCTCTCTGGAATCACAAGTTCAGACACACTCTTCTCTGTAAGGCACATCTGCCATTGTGTTTTCTCACAGTAACAGAAAAGCAACCAATACAAGGCACAGCAGAGTATTCTTACAAACCACACATTTGTTAGGTATTTAGAAGCAATACCAAAAAGTATTAATATGTAACATTAAAAAGACTAGTGCATATCTAGTCAGTGGAATATAATTTGGCTGCAAACCATGTAGTACAGGTTACAAGAGGAAAAATCTTGGCAAATATGTAGTCAAAGCCACCAGTCACTATAGCCCCTATCATCCTTGAAGACGCATCCAGAAGGAGTGTAGACAGAGGCAAGGAGGAGTGGTGATGAGGGGTGGAGGAAGTTCAAAGTGATGAATGGAGACTGACTGTGACTAACTGAGGGCTGTGTTTTAAGATGCTGAAAGGCATTTTAAGATGTTCTCAGACTGTGGTGAAGATGACAGCATCCTGAAAACTCTGAAAAATAAATTACATACTCTGAGGATGACAACTACTGTATAGGAATTTCATCTTTATAACGTTATAGAGCACATCTGCACGGCTGGACAACATAAGGCACAGTATAGAGCCACAGCGGACAATTCATACAGTTACCCCCAGCAAACGTCAGCTATATAAATATGACCAGGTATTAGTGAAGTGCCCAATCAGACACAAATATGGGCATATGGAAAGTTTGCCTCCAAGAGGGAGAGGGTAGGAGAAAATAGTATTATAAAATAGTATTATAAAAAGGTATATACAGTAGAGCTGAGGATGATACACACACTCTACATAAACAAAAGAAGCAAGAAGTCAGGAAAAACTCAAGACGTGAACTCTGAAGAACTACGTCCAGTATGGACTTCACTGCAAAAGCAACATCTGACTAAAGCTTTACCTGGGCGATGAAGTTTGGGGTATGTGGAGCTGAAAGTAGGTACAGAAATCAAAAGGGCCCCAAGTGGGTGCGTGCTCAGTACCTATGAAGCCACAGTGAAACGACGTCGAAAGAGCAATAGGCAACTGCATCCTACACGGTCCTGAAGGCAAGGACACGTGGCAGAATAGGATGGGAATTTCATCTTAATGAGATCACACTGCTATATGAGAGCAGAGTCAAGAGAACGTACAAAGGTCAGAAAGAATCTGTTATCATAATTGAGGTAAATGCTGATAGTAACTTCAACTATAGTGGTTAAGAGTGGAGCTGCTGGGGGCTGGAGAGATGGCTCAGAGGTTAAGAGCACTGACTGCTCTTCCAGAGATCCTGAGTTCAATTCCCAACAACCACATGGTGGCTCACAACCATCTGTAATGGGATCTGATGCCCTCTTCTGGCGTGTGAAGACAGCTACAGTGTACTCATATTCATAAAATAAATAATTTTTTTTTATAAAAAGAGTGGAGCTGCTGACATGTATTCAGATTTTCATGTATCCCAAGGAATGGCTGGTAATTGGGATTTTAGAAATAATGGCAAGATCTATGGACTGGACTGAACAACTTAAAAGACCAGCTCCTATATAAAGTATTTAATATTATGATAATAATTATCGATATGGAATCTACTTGGTTATTCTGGAATACCAGACAAATACAATAATATGAACAAAACTACACACACACATGCACACGCACACGCACACACACACATTATTAGACGCATTTCTCTTCAGTGATCAGGAAAGGGCCCTGCAACAGCAGACTTCACTTCTGCTCTTCTGTGCAGCTCAAGGAGAACCCAGCATCTCCTGAGGCAGCTCTATACTAGCTGTCGCAATAGACTCTAACCCCAAGGAGTACAATCCTAAGTCCTATGCAAAGCCCCGTCGTCCTTCCTCTAACTCTGAAGCCAGTCTCACGTGTGTCTCTGTAATGACCATCCTATTTTCCTACAGCAACTCGAAATTGAATGCCACTGCACACAATATTGCAACAATCTTGATACGGTTTAAAAAATAAGTTTAAGTATAATTTATAACTTCATAACTACTCTGAGGACATGTATTTTCACATAATTTAAAATCTTAGATTAACTCATATAATATTATAAATATGAAAACTCTTTTATGCCAGCAAATCATTTAATATAACAACACACTACTTTCTCTCTTAGACTATTTTTATTGACAGCTAGTTATTTCTGAGATAGCATAATATGACTATGTTAGTTTAGATTTCCCCTAAGTCATAAGGTGGTGTATTCTTTTTTTTTTTTTTCTTTCTTTTTTTTTTTTTTTTTTTTTTTCCCGGGGTTGGGGGCCAAACCCAGGGCCTTGGCCTTTCTAGGCAAGTGTTCTACCACTGAGCTAAATCCCCAACCCCGGTGCGTTCTTGATTGAACTGCAAAAACTCCCAGTAGCATCAGGAACCATTACATAAAACAGTGTACACTATATGATACAATACATACAGATGTGGTATGTAATATTTTGTACAACTATAGTCATTTCTTTTTTTTTTTTTTTTTAAAGATTTATTTTATATATGTGAGCACATTGTAGCTGTCTTTAGACACACCAGAAGAGGGCATCAGATCCCATTACAAATGGTTGTGAGCCACCATGTGGTTGCTGGGAATTGAACTCAGGACCTCTGGGAGAGCAGTCAGTGCTCTTAACCGCTGAGCCATCTCTCCAGCCCTAGTCATTTCTTTTTATAGGAGGAAAGTAAATGTAACAAAACATCAAGTATTGCTCATAGGTGATAGTATTTACTAGAACTGAGAAAACAGGAAATGATTACACACTTACAAACTCTACTCTTTCATTTCCTCTCAAATTCCTTAAGAGGCCAACTCCCCACACCTGAGGGAGTTCCCTGGCATAGCAACACTGTTTTAGTAGCTTTACTTAAGGATATGTAGATGTCTTTGTTCAGAGACAAGAGGACATGGAATATGGCTGATTCCTTTGATCAATATTTCAAGGCAGAGATTAAATATTAGGCATCTTAGACAAATTACAATGATGCCTGTGGAAGCAGATCTCTATAATAGGGAATTGGGCACCTTTCTGTAATGAAAAGTAAGGTTTCTTATCAATGATGTAAAAAATGGCGAAGCTGCTTAAGCAATTAACAGTATAGTCAGATAGGCTATAAGCCACATGCAGTTAATGTCATCAAATGAGTTCCCTCTACCATCTAACTTCCCACATAGGTGAGGCACATCTACAGTTATCATGTTTGTCACATACACAGGCCCTAGGACACTGGTAACTAGTGTCACTAGTCAAATGACTGTTTGGCTTAACTCAACCCAGTACCTATGTGATTCTTTCACAGAATGTCTAAGGTATCAAAAGCCCCAAGAACACAGAAAGCACTAGAAACAGGATGGTCACCAGGCAGTGCTGGCCCACCCCTTCAACCTTAGCACTTTGGAGGCAGAGGCAGGCAGATCTACACGTTGGAGGTCAGCCTGGTCTACAGAGTGAATTCCAGGACAGCCAGGGCTTCACAGAGAAACCCTGTCCCTCAAAAACCAAAACAAACAAAAAACAAAACCCAAACATAACAAAACCAGAACCAGGACGGCGCCCTTCAGGTTGTCTGTGTGTTTGTTTGGCACAAACTTCATCCCAGCCTGAAACACCTCTTCTGGCCCACCATTCTAACAGCTAAATTCTGTCTAAAATTCTTCCTCTCTGCAAACCTGGTGCAACTGCTCCTCAATATGCTTGCTGTCTAAATTGACACTAAATGGATACAGTTGTTTTCCAGTATGCTGGTTGTATTATCCACGAACAACTGTGTGTGTTCATTTCTCATTTGCCTGTAAACAGGGGCACATTTGGAGATAGGAAAACAAACAAATTCACTTAACAGTCATCTACTACGTTCCAAGTCTTAAAATGTGTGTCAGATACAACAATTACAAAACTACAGCATGGCAAATACAAATAGAGACCTGACTTAGAGCAGCCCTGACATGAAGCTGACTGTGTCATCACCATGAGGTCAAGGCAACAGTCTGAAAAACTCCTACCCTAGATTCAAAAGTAAAAACACTCCACATACAAGAAAAATTAAACAGCAACAGAAACAAAAACTGTACTACAAAAACAAATATATCTATTCTGCCCTATGTGTCACAAGTTTTTATACTCTGATGTAAGACCAAAGAAATGGGAAAAATGCACAAACAAAAATATGTAGTTAAAGAAAGTAACAATGAGAAAAACTTTATGACATTGGTGGTGATTCTAAAAATACTTGAACATACTGTAACCGTGACCCTCAAAGTGGATGTTTTCAGGCCCAGCTGTTGAGAAGTCTGAGGTACACTGTCAGCAACCTCTAGGGTGGAGGGGACAGATGAGCACGTGTGAGAGCTCACACTAGGAAGAGAATGCACATCCACACTGACCACTCTGTAACTCGAGTGATTCTTAAATGTTTACTACTTTCCTCCAAAAACATAAAGGCATGTTTAGGCTCTCTACTCCAAAATTCTGGGTTGGCAAGACCCAAAATAATGTATAAAATAAAAATGTTTTGATCCGATATTCTCTAAAACGTGTCTAGATTATAACTTTCCAATCCTGTGTGTACACACCTACCCACACACCAGTTACGGAACATATGAACAAGCGCTGCCATGAGGGATTTGAAACTTTCAATGTATAATGTTAACTCACTGCTATGTAACAAAAGGTTTAGAACCACTGTTGAGAATCCTTTTAGAAACTGTTGACGTGATTCGAAAGCAGAAGTTTAGAGCACACATTTATAGAATTCATTTTATTTTTCAAGTCCAACTGAATACTGTTTTAATTTAATTTTTTGCATATGTTTTACCTGCATGTATGCATGTGTACCCCATGCATGCCTGGCGCCCTCACACGTCAGATGAGAGAGTATTAGATCACCTGGAACTGGTGTTAGCAGCATTTATGAGCCACTGTGTGAGGGTTGGGAATGAACTTGGGCCTCTGAAAGAATAACACGTACTCTGAACTGATGAACCACCACACCAGCTCTAAATGATGTTTTAGAATTGAAATTTATTTATGACAATCATTGCATTTATTATCAGCTCTGGTTGAGAGATCAGAGTTACAGCTATGAACTCTGAGGCTGGCTTTGACATTTTCACTGAGACCGCTGGCAGCTCAGGAGTTTTTCTCCGTAGAGAACCCCACTAGTGCCTACTCATGTTCAGGACACCTCAGGGCTCACACACATCTTTTCAGAAAGTCCAGTTGGAATGTGATGCGATTATGCCAACCCACAGCGGAGAGGCTGTGGTGATGTGAATGCGATGTCTTGGGCACCGCAATCCTTAGTCTCCACTTGGAGATGCTGTTTGGGGAGGAGGCTTCAGGGGTAGGTATGTCACTGGAGGCTGGCTTTGAGAGCATTTTGACTTTTCTCTCTGCTTCATGCCTGCAGCAACTTGGAGTTATGAGCTAAAATAAGCCCCATTCTCCACCAAGGAGGAGGGAGTGCAAGCTCTCAGCCTCCTGTTCCGGCTGCCCTACCTCTGCTCGGACATCATGGACTCTTCTGGTCCTTGTCCTGGAAGTGAACCCTGTCTTCTCTAAGTTGCTTTGGTCATAGCATTTTTAGCACAGCAAAGGAAAAGTCAGTCATAGGACTAGCCTAAGGCTTTAAAGTGCCCCCTTTTTATGCATTCCTGTTTGCCTGCCACTGAATAGGGAATGTTTTTCCACACTAGAATTCTCTTTTTGGTTTAAAAGGAAAAAATAGGGGTGGGGAAAGGCTGGTAACTACTGCTCACTGATAATTAAAAATAACAAGGGGGGGGGAACCCCATGATGTTTTAAAAACAAGAAACAAAAGTGGAAGGGGATGCTAGGGAAAGACCCTAGTATGACATCGACAATTCTGGGCACCATTCAAGAGAAATTTTGCCATCAGCAAAATCTCTCGTTACAACTTAAAGCTCAAGGACAAGGAATTACAATTCTCAGAAGTGTGTTCTTATAGAAGGTGAGTCTGATCATAATGTTCTTAAAAATGGACATTAGTGTTTGTATCACATGACCTTTTAATTCTTGAAAGAGTATCTAACCAAACACATACAAACCTGGTCAGGTCACTCTACGAAGTCAAAAGCACAAAATGGAAGATTTTTCATGTGTTCTGATACAAAACAATGAAGCCACCTTATCTCCGCAAAACTGACTCTTACACGATATAATACAATACAAACAATAAAACATACATAACATTAGCAAGTATTATGGGAGTTTATTGAGAAACCAAGAAGCTGCTGAAGCCAGACTGTTCACATATTTTATTGTGTTACTCTAAATTTTAACTAGACTCCTTAGCTCAGGACAAACAGCAATGATCCTTCTATGTATTTAAGGGATTCAGTGCCAGCTCAATTTCCTGGATGGAAATAGAGATCTTAACCAAAGCCAAACAGCCTCTGAGTAAAGGAGTTACTAGAAAGAAATGTGTTTGAGAAGCCACCCAAGAAGTAGTAAGAAATTCAGTCAGTGTTTCTTCCAATATGTTTTAGCCAACTGATGAATGGGACAGGACATACAGAAATCCATGCCTTCAGATGTCAATTGGGAAATGGGATTTCTCAAGATTGTCACTTTGGAAAACGTCAGTATAAAGTTCTAAGGAGCCTATCTCTAATTTGGAATAGAGATTTTTAAGTCTACAATGTGCTGACTCTGTGAGATTACCAAGAACACCAGAGATTCCTATCTAGACCCAGTGTCAATGCTTTAAGGAATTTTAGCATAAGGACATCAACTTACCATGGGAATAAACAATAACAACCTATAAATTGAATACCTAACATAAACACTCCCTTTT
>NC_046157.1:42021714-42121714 GCF_011064425.1 Rattus rattus | reverse complement strand
GGGGAGGATCTAACTAATTGTGGGTGGTGCCATCCCTGGCTGATAGTTCTGGGTTCTATAAGAAAGCAAGTTGAGCAAGCCAGGGGAAACAATTCAATACGCAGCATCCCACCACCACCACTGTGGCCTCTGACTCAGATCCTGCCTCCAAGTTCCTGCCTTATGTGACTTCCTGTCCTGACTTCCTTTGGTGATGAACAGCAACATGGAAGTGTAAGTTGAAAAAACACTTTCCTCCCCAACTTGCTTCTTGGTCATGATGTTTTGTGCAGAAATACAAACCTTGACTAACATTTGTCAACCAGAAAGTAGAGGATAAGAGAGTTCTGACTTACCCAAGCCCTTATAGCTTTATGATGATGTAACTTGAAATAAAAATCTTTTATTTTTAATGCAACTGATTCAGGTAATAGCAAAGGATACCCGGAAAGGAGCATTAGCCATCAAACATCCTCATTTCTTGTACCATAATGCTACCAGATTGCCATGAGTCACAGAAAACCCTTGAGCTATGTCATAAGGAGTTCACAGTCTCCTTGTTTTGTTCACATATATGCTTTGTACATTATCATAAACTGTGTGATAATTTAGTGCTGTTAATTCCTTTATTGGTTTACCATTCAGATGACTATTCAAGGATTGCTTATTTTAAGGAACTAGAATGTCTCCTCTTTTACATTTAAAAAATCTTACTTGCAGTAATAGAAGATGCTTTCTTCTCTCTCTATTCTGTGAAATTCCACCCAGTAAAACTGTCCATGAGGTTGGGAGACTTCTACTCCCTTTACATAATACCAGGGCCTTAATCTGTCATGAGGAATTAAAACAATTGATTGCAACAAGATTAAGTAATGGAGTTATCCTGAACTCAAATAGTCAGAGAAATACAAATGACCATGACACCCACTTGTCTTTCCCTGGGGTCATAGAACAAAAGGACTGAGATGCTTATGAAATTTCATATAAGTCTGTGGGCAATGGAGCAATCAAGTGACAGAGAATGGGTCTAAGAACCAGTTTGACTTTTAGGTTTAGTGATTAGAGACACTATAATGTATCAAACTTTTTAACTAGTGTCTGATCTAGTGCAGTTACTAATAGCCTCTGAATATAATTTCTTACAGTTTTGGAAATCACTTGAAATATTTACCATATAAAATAAGGACACTTTGATAATTTTAGGAAACCGAGGAAAGACCATTTAAAGTATAGTGTGCGTGTGATCTGTGACTCGTGATTAAACCTTGCTTTAGTTGTGCTCAGGGTTTCTGCATGGAGCTGCTCCAGGGAATCATTCACAACATTTTTATACAAGCCAAGCATCCATATGGTTAGTCTGCTTCGAAGAAAAGAGTTAATCTTAAAGATAGGAAAGAGACAACTATCACAAGCTAAAAGGTCAAGAATGTGTGGACTATGTGAAAAATTCTAACCCAGATGAAAGCAATATGAAGGAATGTGTGTGAGTGTGTGAGTGTGTGTGTGAGTGTGTGAGTGTGTGTGTGAGTGTGTGAGTGTGTGTGTGTGTGTGTGTGTGTGTGTGTGTGTGTGTGTGTGTGTGTGTTTTATAACAAGAGCTGTGAAAGAACTCAGGTTGGGGAGAATATCCACTCTGCTTGGTAACGCATCATAGTCACACCTGTACAGCCTTCCTGACTCTTACGTCTTTCTGAATCATACTCAAATCTATTTGGTCCTGCCTTAAAGGTTATCTTTAAAAAATGTAAAGTGGACAAACTGCCACCTTTACTCCAATCACAAAGGGTCTTTGCTGTATACTGGGGCGTGTTTACAGCGGAACATGGGCTGATCTCTGTTTGCTCCTTTATCTCCTTCACATGCCTATCTCTCATTTTCTAACATCCTTCCCTTGCTCCAAAGCATTTGTCCCCCTTCTCTAATAGACTTAAAACACGCACACTTTGAGCCAATTCACTCGCTGTTCCTTGATGTGAATACCGCTCTCTAGAAACAGCTATAGATAGATATGGATGTAGACATATTTTCCCCGAGAGTCCTCCTGACATTTCAAAATCAGCTGATGTACTATTGTCTTAGAAAGGCCCCTCTTAAGCAGCTAATTCAAGTTATTTATACCCTGACTTGTTAAGTCATGATATTTAACTTGTAGATGTTATCAGTAGTTGAGATATTTTGACTTTTATTTGTTTGATACATTTTCTCTTCCTGTCTTCTCTCTGTCTCCCTTCTTGCCATATTTCCAGTCTTATTCTTTCTAAGTCTTAATTTACCACATATTGAAATCCTTATTATATCATCTATGATGAAAGTAGGCTTGTCAAACTCTTATATTACTTTGTTAATAAATTTCAGCTCTTAATTCCTCCAGAAATAATCAAAAGGAATCACTTTTTTAATTGAATCATTTTGCACCAAGAAAACTCAGCCTTAGTCAATGTAAGCGATCGTAGCTTTGGAGAATGTGAACAATGTTCTTGGCCAGACATCTTCCCTGGTTTGCAGAAGAGTAGTTTTCAAAAGGTACAAGACAAATTAGGAATGACCACATGGCAGGGGTCTAAAAAGAGAGAGTTCTTCAGGGTGATGGAAGAATAACAATGATATTCTGATAATAGTCACTGATCACATATTTTTTTTAAAATAATGAAGCCTAAGTTCTGTCTGGTATGAGATCATATTTTACAAAGACAAATAATAAAGACAGAATAAACACTGTATAACCAAAAATGAAAATAAGAATGCTATAAATTTACAATTTGACTATGACTCAAATTCAAGAATGGCCAGTGAAGCCAAAGAAAAAATAATAGGGAAATACATAACTGACTTTTAAAAGATTTAAAATTAGCTGTATCCAGAATGAAAAGAGCATAAAAGCTAAATTTGGGTAAAATGATTTCATTAGTAAAAAAATGTAAACTCTGAAGCCAGTAAGATGGCCCGGTGGGTTGATGGTGCTTGCCACAAAGTCTGATGACCTCGATTTCATCTCTAGGACCCACATGACAGATGGAGACCACTGACTCCTGGAAGTTGTCCTGTGGTGTCTACAAATGAGCTGTGGCACTTGCCTTTCACCAGCACGGGAGTAAATGTAAAACTTTTTCTTTGAGACAGATTAGAATACATTTTTCAAAGATTTAAATTCTGTTATTGCTTTGCTTCCGACTTAATGCGTCAAGAGACAGAGTCCATGGTGAACCAATGAAACTGGAGAAGAGAAACAATGACATGTGACACAGACAGAGAATCAGATGAATGAATTAACGAACTCAACAGACCCAGCGAATCAAAACAGCACAATGTTTAAAGAACTCTATTGAATAATGTAGAAGCTGATGGACCGAAACCTCAGTATAAAGTTCACAAGGAAGGAAACACAATCTTAAACATTCTTACCTATTCATGTTAAAATTCTAAAGCATGTCCTCAGAAATGAATTAGGAATGCTGTCCTATGTTAAGATAAACAGGCAAAACAAGACAGCTTGGTGGTGCGTTGTTTCTTTAACAAACGAGCTTGGAGAATATTGAGATAATTGAGGCCGAGCAGAACTCTCATCCGGTTATAATGCTCAGTTTAACAGCTGTTTTCCAAGACAGGGCACATGACATGCGCTGCTCTTAACATTCCACAGGGCGAGCATCTCTAAGAAAGAGCATTAGGAAACCGATTACGTCATAGCTTTTCTTTCAAAGGCTTATCTAAATTTTAATTGTGCATCCATTCTGGATATGTACGTGTGTAGTACAGGTGTCCACAGAATTCAGAAAGGGATGTGGGATCCTCTGGAATGAAGTTACAGGCATGGTGAGCCACCTGACTTGAGTGCTTGAAACTGAATCCAGGTCCTCTGCCAGATCAATGCATGCTCTTTCCCTCTCAGCCATCTCTCCAGCTCCTGCTTTACAGTTTCATGCTTTTTTCCCCCACTGATGACTCAAAAGAAGCCAAAGGGTCCTACTTGTCACATGCATTGCCAACAAAAGCTGGGAGCAACAGTTAATGTGACAGATGGCTGAATCAATTTTGAAAAATATTATGACAGGCTGAAATATTGGACTAAAGCAAATCAAATAATGTTGGGTTCCAAAATCACCCTGCATGGAGAAGACAAGAGACACCTGGCTAAAGAGAAACTTATGGGAACAAAGTCTAGAAGGTTTACTTGTTTCACGGCAAACAGTGGAAAAAGATGTTTCACAGCAATGTTTTCACAGGAGAGAAAGGCCTGGAATCATTGGGACTCCATGGTCTGCTATTGAATGGACTCCATGGTCTGCCATTAAAGGTCATGTTAGAATGATAACATTGCGTTCCGGTGAAGAGCATAAGGAACTCAAATTGTCTGGATGTTATTACAAAACAGGAACACAAAAATTGGGATTGTTTGTCTAGATAAAGGAGTACTTAGACTAAGAGACTACAGAAAAGAAAACATGCTCTGATAATTTGCCCTTCCAGTGGGGAAAATTTATAGTCAAATTGAGAAGATGGTGAGCTTCCTTTAAAAATATTATTAATTTTTGGGGTATGTGTGTGTGTGTGTGTGTGTGTGTGTGTGTGTGTGTGTGTTTAGGTGTGTGGGTGCCCGAGGGCTAGAAATGATCGTCAGAGCCCCTGCTTCTTGTAATACAGAGGGTTGTGAATTATGTGTCATGGATCCTCTGCAAAAGCAATCATTATTCTTGAGCACCCAGCTGTTTGATTAGCCTCACAAGCTCCATTTTAATGCATCTATTTAAGTCAGATCAAGTGGCTATTTGACTAGGATATTGAAGATAGCATTCCTATTTTCACATCTACTTTCCTAATCTAGATAGAATTTTAGAAGTCTATCCTATCATATTATATATTTCAATATTGGTTTTCTGGCATGAAACCTAAAAACATTTTCACGGATACTACTGTTGAGTGCTTAATGAGGAAATAGTTTTAGACCATCTGTGTAAAACTGCCTTTCAGAGGTGAGAAGTGAATTCTTCTATTCTCCATCTTTTTTGTGATTGGTATGTGCACCACACTGGATTGTACACACAACGAGGGAGAGAGAGTGGAGTTCACAAGCTTATCATCTATTATGGAAGACTATCAAACAACCAGAATTAGGGACAGATAGAAAATGTAAACTACTGAGGAATTGCAACTTGCTCTGATTAAAAGATTGGGAAACGTGTAAATTTAAAAGGGATTTAGAGAAACAACTAGGGAAAGCATTTGTTGTTTGTTTTTAAATGAAATCATGACAGTGACCTCATCCACAACCAACTCAAGGCAGAGAGCAACACAGTTCTTGGAATTGGGCTGTGACCACTTCGCATCAGATATTTCATGGCCTGGTTTCCTGTCGCCTGTGCATTATCTCAAAGAGAGGCTTTAGGTTGGCATAACTTTCTAGGCCCCAAACCTAGATTTCTTTCTAGAAGGATATCAATCAAGGATCAAAGTGAGGCTTTCTAAATCTCCCAAGTAACAGATATCCATCCCCACTCCAATGTACAACATTCAATTCAATCTCAATGTCATTTTGAGGCTATGCAATTTTCTGTAGAAGAAAGTAATATTATTTCTCCAGGGTAGTGCTGCTAAGCTTTGAGCCCACATTTTGGCATGTGCCCATTATAAATTAATGAGACAAAAATAACATTACTCTCCTGTAAAATTTTTTTGTACAGAATTTCACGCACGTATACAATGTGGCATGGTCATATCTATCTCCCACTCTCCCCTCTATCTACCACCAATTCTCCTCTAACGCATCTCACCCCCAATTTCAGGTTCTCCCTTTTCTAAGTCTAATCAGTGATAGCCATGGGAATTAATTGTTAACTGTAAGTAAAATTATTTAAAAATTATCTCTCCATTCTTGATCAACATCCAGGAAGGCCCTTCTGAATGAACTGAAGGAGTTTGGTGAAGGTGTATACCATTTCCCCACACACGATACTATGGAATACCCTTATTCTGAGAGCTTCACAGAAGTTATCATTGGGGCATATTTCTCCTTTCAAACTAGCTTCATTAATATTTAACAATTGCTAATACTGAAGTTTTCTACTCTATGTGCTAGTCAATCTGCATTTAAGTTGTAAGGTGAAATTAATTTATTTGGGGAAAGTGGGGAAGTCTTTATGAGTAGGGTTAGGAAGGACCCAATGTCTGCTAACAATGAGAAGTATTGGCTTTATTATTTTTTTGCATATGCAGATTGAAGATAAGGAATAAATCAAGCATGGGGTAGATCTGTAGGAAAGTCCCACAGGGAAATAGAAGAAGTGAGCACAACCATTCTTAGCTTACAAAGGGGAGGAGCACATGGATGCCTAGGCTCCAAAGAGATGACATTACATAGTTCTTTGTAGTTTCACATGTTCTGTGTAAACAAATAAATAGTCCCTGACTTCTCCTAGACTAGAAAGAGTAATGAAAATCTAGCAGCCAAAAGAAAAACATTGATTGTTGGTGACAAACAAATCAATGGTTGAGAGCTTCAATCAATGGTGCCCCGTTGAGAGGCTGCGTGAGGTCCCGGGCCCTGGGGGGCGCTGAATTCGCCTTCCCTCATTAAGAAAAACAAGTCCGGTTCCTGCCATCTGCTCATTGAAAAAACTGGCCATTCTGTTTTGGCCTGGTCGTTTTAAAGTAACTATCTGGGATCCTGTGCAGGGATTTCCGGGGTCAGAAAGATTGTATTAAGGTTCTGCCTTGAAGAAGATCTTTGCTGGTCGTGTCTTCCTTGCTGGTCGAGGTTGGCGCGCCCCGTTTGATTTTAGGAACTGGCTATTCATCATCCTTTGCTTTTCTCACCAAGCGAAAGGGCAGAAGAGTGCCAAGAAGGCTGTTTGCTGTCTCAACATAGCAGGTGGCCATGTTGGCAGTCAAGCAGTCAGCACAATGTCAACTTTGCTTTTACTCTTCTGCTCCAGAAAAAAAATGAACTGAATGAGAGCCCATTTCACCACTTCCGATGTGTGTGTGTGTGTGTGTGTGTGTGTGTGTGTGTTTTCCTATTATTACTTTAGCAGCATGGAAGTTCCTTACATTTAATGAGTGTTAACTTGTGTTTATTTTGAGAACAGATACACAAATTCTACATAGTAAAAAGCTGCCTAAAATATGAGGTAATTTTTTTTGGTAAAACAAACTATGCATTGTCTGTAGTAAGGTTTTGAGTGACTAGTTATTTAGATGGTTGAGTCCCTCTATTATATGTGCAGAATTTACATCATTCTAGACCAACATAAAACAGAACAGTTATTTCTCTGCTCAGATTCTGGGAGTCACTTTATAATTTCTAACTTGTTCCTATGTATATAACTCCTCTGTGCATTGAAAGTCAAGGGTTCGTTTCCATGCCATTTTAATGGCCTGTATCTGAATGACCAAAGTTTAACACTTAAGAACTGGAAATGTAGGAGGAAAATGCCCTGAGGGTAGCTCAGGTGTTATGGAATGGATCTGTGATAGAATTCATGCTTTGCATTCTCCCGCAATGTAAGCTGAGGTGGAATGTAGCTTGCATCTGTCTCTTCCATACTCCATCCTGAGCTACCCACGAGGCACAACGTGCCAGCACACTGTAAGAATATTGAGGAGGTTCCTCTGGCTGTGATATGGAGAGTATATTTTTTGTCAAGATTCCAAGGTGATGTTAATGGCCTCTGAACACTGAACATGACACACAGTATTTCCCACTTGACTTGCTTGAAACACCTAGGAAAGTACATACACAACAGAAAGTCAAAACAGAAAACCCTCTGGAAGTATTCATTATTCCATTCTTCAGCTTTACTTGGTCTCCTGCACAACAGTTTATTTTTTCATATGTTTGCAACCATTATAAACGTCTTCATATACTTCATAGGCTCCAATCACTTTCCCGCTGCTCTCTGCTCTGGGCTATAGAATATCACAGATTCGAGCTGACCTTTTCTCCATGTACGTGACAGTTAGTTTATGAGCAACTAACTGGGACACAGGGTGCCCAGATGTTTTGTTGAACATCCTCAGCGTGTCTGTCAAGTGTTTCCAAATGAGATAAGTGAATTGTTGGCCAGGGAGACTGCAGAGGCCTCCAAAACATAAGCAGGCTATTTCTATTGCTATCAGTTACCACTGAATTAGATGGCAAAGCGTCATTACAGAAGACACCACTCTCTGGCTCAGAACATAACAAAAGCTGAGCTGGAAGCTTTCTTTCTGTTGGCTTTGCAGGTACCTGAAGCTTCTATGAAGGCTGCTCAGGGAGACAAGTTATCAATTATTAGCTGTTGCACTGTACATTACACTACTGACCTCCCAGGCAAGCTCTACTTACTGATGTGACAGTAGAGTGACAATAGGGGAGTAACCAACTCCTTTATTTTTGAATTTGAGTCTCACTCCACATTAAAGAATTCACATCTGGTGATGTAAGCATGGTCAAAAGCTTGTGGCCAGGAAGAACATAGGGCCTAGTAGGAAACTACATCTGTTGTTTTGCTAACTGGGCATGCTGTCCCTATCAGTGTTCATCCTGAATATTTTTGTTTACGTTCACAGATTAGTGTTGTGTTCAGCTGTTGTCATGGAAGCTTCTTTATGCAGTTGGGGGTAATTATTGCAGAGGCTTACAATGGATCAATGTGCTGGAATAAGTAAGTGTTGAATACTCAGTCACAAATGGGACATCCATATGACTACATGGAAGGCTCAAAGAACATTGCACAAGACAAGGCAGGATGGATTTAAGAGCCAATGGAGGTAGCGTCAGGTTGCGGGATGCTGTCGTCTAGGTATGGTATGACTGTTATTCTTTAATTCTCAGCAGCTGTGAGTACGTGCACAAGAGTTGCACAATGTTAACCCATTTACATTGTATTTTGGAGGCCAGAGAGGTGGTCATAAGGCCTCCTTGAAGTAATTAATTTTTAGAGTAAAAGAATGGAACGTCTCATCCATTTCTAATAACTTGAAAGCAGTTAGTAGTTATTAGAGAAAGACATTATTTTCAGTAGCTACTGGCAAGTTGCCCATGCTTCCTAATTAAACTTACTGTGCCACTGCCAAAAAGACAAGAAAGTGGAATGGGGACAAATGGGGAAGCAGAAGAGCATCAGCAGAAGCAAGAGGAGGAAAAGAGAAGACGCAGAAGGTAAATACGCTCTAAACATATCATATATATGCATTAAAATGCTACCCCCAAACCTATTAATGTGTACTATTGATGTACACTAATGAATTTAATATTTTTGAATGAATTGATATATGCTAATAACTTTTTTATAAAAAAACTGAATGTATTGGTAAAATGATTGCAGTATACTTCCAGGTGTAGACGGGCTCCACCAAATCAATTGTACGTCTTACATTTCATTTTTTTTTTTATTGAATATGTCATAGCATGGGAGCAGGGAGTAGGTCAATCTCTGCTTTGCTCTAAGTTTCAAAGCATCTCTCAGTGAATTTCTTCTTAGTAGTTGGGATTATGAAGACATACATATATCTTTGTTGATTTACTGTATCTCCTTACTGAGTCTAGATTATTTTACTCAAACTGAACACATAGTAAATGTCTTACCTGACACTAGATCAAAATATCCATGATCAACTCCAATGCTAGAGAATATACAAATGAATTAGACTACTAGGGGAAAAAAAGCTTTTGTGGTCCTTGCATGGATCTGCTTAAGAGACTTAAGACTCCTGCCTCCACTCCTACCCCCAACCCCAGCCCTGCCATTTCCCCCTCTGGAGCTGAGGACCAAACCCAGGGCCTTGCTGCTCTTGCTAGGCAATCGTTCTACCACTGAGATAAATCCCCAACTCCAGAAAGCTTTTAAAGATACTTAGGTTTTTACACAAATTTCATCTCACGCATATGGCTTTGAATCCTAGGTCAATAAAAGCTGTCATTCTATCAAGTACTATTTTCTCTTTCTTTTTAAAAACAAATCGAGTAAATAAACTAGAGCTCTCGGAAAGGAGATCAGTGAGTAAATTATGTAGCAATTTTATTGATACAGAGCCTTATTTAACACTATTGAATGCATGTAATCTTTGAAACAAATCTCTTTAGTAAAAAGAGACATTATTATCATCAGGTGAAATTGTGGTAAGGACGTAACATATGAGAGAAGAATTAAAATAAAATTTAAATAAACTCAGACCTTAAAACACTAGATTTTATCAAGAATAAAGAAGAAACTTATCTTTCAAATATTAATGGAATGATAGCAAAACACAGAAAGGATACAGTCGTTTCTGAATATGCCAAGTTATTGGATCTTACTGATCTGTGGGCCCTTCATGCCTTCTTGTCTGGGGTGATTTATGCTTTCACCAAAATTCTTCATCAGCTTAGAAAATGTGTCCAATATTAAAAGGAAATTCTTTATAGTTTATCCAGACACATGATATTTTGTTAGGAGCAAAAATGTTTCCCAATATTCATGTTTCAAGATTGTAAGATGGTTTGAATAAATATTTCAAAAATTTAATAGTGTTATATTCTTGCAGAAAAGTCTATTACAGTTGGAGAACCATTCATTTATCAAGTGTACTGACATAGCAAATCATCACTTGTTGGCTAGTTTGGCTCTGCATACACACAATCTTTCCTGAGTAAGGCAGAGTCTGGGTGTGGTATTATCACAGTATAGAAAAGTATGAAGAGTGGAATTTCATAAAGAAATTGATCAGGGTGTGTGAAAAGATTATGTCTACATTAAAAGGAGGGAGTTAACCCCCTGGCCAATAATGTAAGTTTCCCTAAAGCCCCAAATTAGGCTGTTGTTCTTGTTTTTTTTGTTCAGTTGTGTTGTAGTTTCTCTTGCTGGGCGGAATATCACTCATGTGGGGAATAATCATGTATATTGATATTTGAATGAACATTTTGTTGAGCACCTTGTAGTGAGGTATATTAGGTAAGAGATATTATGCTATCTGAAAAATATCATTATTTTATCATATGCATGTCTAAACCAAGCATAAATTTTCAGTAAAAATTAAAATGTGCACAGAACAAGAAAGTATGGTGATTGAATGGTTCCTGGATTTTTCAAGTTAATAGCTTAAGAAATCTGCTCAATTTGTTCACATGGCTGATAATGAAAATAGCCACTATGTTAATCTGTAATATGTTAAAGCCTCCCAACCTATGCTATTGTTAATATTATTTGTTTGTTTGTTTGTCTGTTTCAATCTCAGGTTTAGATAATTGCAATCTTAAAGCAAATGTCACCAGCAAAGAATTGAAAGAATAAATTTTTCCCATGGCCGCTAAGCCTATATATATATATATATATATATATATATATATAGAGAGAGAGAGAGAGAGAGAGAGAGAGAGAGAGAGACCTTTGATTTTTAAGTCAGGTACTTTAAGTAAGGAAGTTAGTTGTTTTGAGTTTTAGGTGGGAGTCAAGCATGGATTTAGACAAAGACAAAAATGATTTCTTAAGGTAGGCAAAATCATCTGATGAAAAATAATATGTCAGTATGAAAATCACAACAATGACCAGCATATCAGAATACCCCTAAGGTTGTAAAAGTGGCACTTAATTCTTAAGGATAAGCAGGATATCTATTTGGAGGTTCGACTCATTTAAGGAAGGAATGATATCTGGTGCTTTAAGCCTCATCAACTACCTATGGATAGTGAGGCCATTGGCCCTAGAGATGAACCAATTACTATCATTTTCTTAAGTCATTATCATTTCTATCTGTGCTCACAATATTTATCCTTATTTCCATACATAAGTATATCTCTCACTCATGATTAAAGAAGCTTCTTATTGCAGCAGATTTCAGACCATCACAAAAATTCACAACTACTTAAAAAAACTTCTGAGAGATGCCCAAGCCTCTACATCTATAATACAGCCCTTATGCCTAAGGGGCATCACAGAAGATGGGTGTGGAGAGATTGTAAGACCCAGAGGACCAGGATTTTTGCTACAAGAAATGTCTTCTATATATGACAGGAAATCTGTACTTATAAAATCTCAACAATGGGGTTGCCTAAACAAGAACAGGATAATGGCATAGTAAATCATTTAATGGCACAGAAAATCATTTAAAAATTATAATAGATAACAGAATATTTTATAATTTGATATTTATTCTTAACCAATATTCAACTGACTAACAATAAAAACTCTGTTCTTTTCAATGATTTTTCTGTAGCATTTTACATGTGCTGTTATATGACACACATGTGAAAGTCAGAGGTCAGCTTGCAAGAGTCAATTTTTCTCCTTTTACCATGTGACTCCCAAGGATAGAACTCAAGGTTTTGGTATTGATAGCAAGAGCCTTTATCCATAGAGCCATTGCACTGGGCTTATCTTAGTCTTTTGTTTATAAACTGCAATAAATTAGATAGCTCTTCCACTTATTTTTTATGTTCAAAATATATTTGACACATAGGACACGAAGGACCAAACAGCTTTACTTACTCTCTAGGATCATTAGTCACTCTAGAAGACTAAGCATTTGGGCGAAAAGATCCTATGGATCTTTTGCTTTTATTTTATTTCTGTATATGTGAATTTGTATTACTGTATGCCACTAGTGGGTGGGTGTCTGCAGAGGCTAGAAGAGGCTGTTAGAACCCTCGGAGCTGGTCTTAAAGCAGTTGTAAGCTGCCCACTATATGTGCTAAGATGAACTCTGGTCTTCTGGAAGAAAAGAAATCATTCTTAAACATTGACCTACCTCCACAACTCCCATTTATACTTTTATATTCTTTTCAGTATTAGAGTGTAGACTCCTCAAATGCAGTTTCATTGTTATACATACAAAAGGGGAGTAAAACTGGGTGGTGATCGTATTGATCAAGATTATATTGATTTTTAAGAAGTGATGTATATAATCCCAGCAAGGGAAAAGACAACACTAAGTTTTTCTAATTCATGTTTTTGGACTGAATGGGTGCTTTGTAATGTATCCAAGGGAAGACCAGACATCCATGTGGTGTTAATCATCTCTTTTTGGTTCTTGAGACTGCATAAAATGAAGAAAAAAAGTCTATCACACACTATGCTCATGAGACTGTGCTTGGTTCCAATCTATAATTATTACACTTATTTGGGATACTTGGTTAGACCTGCAATAAAAGTATAATCCAAGAACAAATACCAGCATTAAGGCCCATCACAAGTGCTTTTAATTAAACATTAGCTTAAAATGCTAACTAAATACTCCCACAGCATTCCATTCTTCCCAATAATCCAATGACAAACTCTCTTGATCCAGGCCCAATGACTCTTGTTCTCATTACCAAAGGAATTATATTCTTATAATTTCCTGTATACTACATTCAATGTTCACAAAAGCTATACATCTGTGTAATACTGACCAGTACTATTTGTGAATGGTTTATTGGTGTATCCAATAGTTCTCTGAATCTACTTAATTTGAAGGCAGGAGGAACAAACTCTCCTCCTTCATTCTCCAACTAGGGCCTCCATGTTTTGCAGTCTACTTCCATTGCCTCTCGCCATATTGGTATTGAGGTAGTTAATTGTGCCCTCAAAACAAGAGTCATGGGTTACATCATCTAGACAATTTTGTCAAGTCTCAATGACCTCCATTGATATAAAATATACAAAATATAAAGTGTTAATACAATCCTCTACCTTACAATCCAATTTTATTGCTGTATCCTCTGTGTGTAAAATAATGCCTTTCATATGTTTGTTTCATAAACCAAGTATTAATTATCTGATAAGATATTTATAGTTCTTCATATCAATTTGTACCTTATGTTTCAACTGTTACCATCTGTTACAACCAGATTCATTTGAAATTTTAAAGTTAAAATTTCCATATTTCTTGGTTTTTCAACCAATATCTTATAGCTAGGGTAAAATTATTAATAAAAGAGATGCTAAATTTTTTTCTTTTTCTTCAACTAAAGGGAACAGAAAAGCCCAGAAGAGAGGATGTATTTTCCATTTTAATCTTCAACCTCCTATAAAACCACTTATTTCATTCATGAAAAATCTGTTCTCTTTGTTTTCATAAAACCTTAAAAATATCAACAGACATTTTCCCTAGTTCATTAAAATTATCTTTAGCCTAGCCTGTGATACAGTTATACCTCCAAACACTGGCTTCTGGGATGGGTAGCATGAGGCTGGGGGTTAAAGAGCCACTTTAACCCCAAATTGCAAATGAATTTCTTTTCCATACTTAGCTTAACACCCATGGTAATCAGGCTTCATAAACAGTGTCATGTGTCACATTAACTATCTACTTAGGAGTTGGAAAGAGGGAGACTCCTGCCCATTCAAGTGTCAGTTCTGACCTCTGTCAACAACTGACATGGAATGTGATTGGTGAGGTGGTGCATATTTTCTAATATGCAATCTCTTTACATACAGGAAAGATTCATCACCATGGTTTGTCCCAACTATCATACCTCCAATATCCCAAAGTTAAGCCTCACTTACTTCTTAGTCCAATTCCTAAGGGCAACTGATGCCATTTCCCTGAAGATAATATTGGTCAAAGAGGCAAGAGTAAGGTAGAAACAACTCCAGACATTTTTATACCTCCAAAGTGTGTGGAGTAAGAACAGAGAAGCAGATGTATCAAAAGAAAAGATAAAATGTGACAAAATTAATCAATTTTACACGTGGACATTCACCCTGTGCCCTGTGTTTATGTATATGGAAAGAAATGAAGTGTGTGTGTGCGCGCGCGCGTGTGTGTGTGTGTGTGTGAGCCCATATGTGTGTATCATAGATAGAAGTGAAGTGCGTATGTGTGTAATCAATGGAACTTAAAGGCCTCGTCAGTCTTTTTCACTAGTTTATAATCTAGTAATGACAAAACAAACCTACTTGAAATAGAAAAGGAATGACTCACATCCTTCTAAGTACAGCAGATGTTCAAATAGAGGAAAAGATTGTGTCATGATGCAGTCACCTTTGATTTTCTCATCAGTAACATTCAATCTTTACTAGCCGAACAGCTCCTAAGAAAAACAAATTATTCAAACTTATTCAAACTACCAAAGCTGATGCCTCCCCAGCATACCTAAACTGAAAATTTACCAAACCAGCACAGGTTAAATACAAACTCTGGAGCCGGGTGGCGGGTGCTCAGGTTGTAATTTTATTTACCATGTGACCTTGGGACCTTTATTTCTCTGCATAACTTCCTAGCTTATAAAATTAGATATTTCTAGAATGTTCCTAGGATTTAATTGTATAATAAATAACTTTATCATTTTGTACACAGCGTCTTCTGGTAAGAACCACATTAAATATTCAATATTATTTCTAGTCTGATGCTTTGGTACTGTTATATAAGAATTTGATTTCATCTCTGGTTTCTTCTACCACATGCTTGGCCTTTCCAAAGAAGCCAATGAAACCCGGGAACACTGCTTTGGCCTAGCACCCTGTTATTCAAGGTATGTGATCGCTGAATGAAACACTCCAGACCAAGCAGGTGCAGATAGACGGAATGCGCCAGAAAGCACTAAAATCTGTCATTTGAAACAAATAGAATTCTATTAGAGAGCAGAGTGTCGTATACCATGGTTTATACTTATTTCAAAATATTGAAACTCTTCTTCTTTGAGCTATGTCTGCCTATGCCTAGATGACTCCTCAACCAGCTAGGGGATGCCTATGGACATCAACACTTCCCTCTGCAGGCAGATGTCATGCAGGTAAGATCTCTCAAGTCTTCAGATTTTGAGGAGACAATAAGTGGAGCTTCTGGAAAGCATTAGCAAACGGGCAGGCTACACAGGCGGCATAGAATTAGTTGGCTCTTGGTTTCTACTTCCCTGCAAAGGGACTGTCTTTGCTCCAGGTAAGAAAGTTTACCTTGCTTCTGAGAAATCTGACTTTGTCACTGAGAATACTGATATCACGTTAGGCAAAAGACTGTCCAGCTAATAGAAGAATTCCAGTTAAACTTGAGATAACTTTAAAGATTATGGTGTCCCAATGCACTGTAAATCATGTATCTGTAATCTTTCATTGGGTTCTCTTTTTTTGTTGCATTTCACTTTTACATATAACTTTATGAGATTGAGGGAACAGTTATTATCTTCATTCTATAGCAAGAGATCTGTGTATTAAAGAAATAAAATGCATTACCCAGTAAGCTTTCACAATAAAATGGGATTAATCACATTCTGGCTTACTTTCAACCTCATTCATTTTTATACTCTTCATCACCAGAAATGATATTTTATAACGACTGATACACTTGTGAAAATGGGAGTACAAGCTACCCAGAGGAAAGACTGCAACTCAATGTTTGCTGGCATTATATTCCATCATGTTTGTGTCTAGGAGAAACGTAGTATTTACCTTGTCTTTCTCCCATGTCCTCTGGACCCTTTCCCATGAGAGAGAACCCCTGGGTGCAATCAATGGACACAGAGCTTCAAAATGTTAAAGTATCTGACTTCATATTTTATTTTTTCTCAAATTCTCGAAGCTTGTCAGACCCAGGTGGCCTTTATTCATCTTGCCCTTCTGGCTCATCTGCCTTGACTGACATCCTGACATGGAAAAAATTGCTCCTAACGAAGGCACAAAAAGAACAAGTGATGGTTTCTTCGTAGAGGTAAAAAAAACAAAAAAAAAAAAACAAAAACAAAAAACAACCAAAACTTATATTACATTTTCTGTGGTTTTTTAAAACCACAGGGAAATAAGCTTTGGGAGAGGGACTAGAGAGGAAACAGATTTAAAACACAACACAAAGCAGATCTCTATCTCAAAGCTCCTACACAGCGGAAGTCTATCAGTTATAACACTGTGGTATGTTACACATTAGATGTGCGGAACATCTAGGGAAGCCTTCGTGGCAGAATGACAGACTGTACAAAGGACACAGACCTTTCAGCGATACTATACATTTGAGAAAGAAGAAGCCTTTGTTTCTTCTGATAGGGCCCCAGCATCACCAAAATGGGCTTGAATAGAGAGGCAGAAGAATTGGTACTGTTGTACCTCTACCCAAAAATATTGTCACATAGGAAAAACCAGCCCAAAGACTGCTTGGAACAGAAAGAAGCACACACGGGTGATCTAGAGGCAAATGGTTGGGGTGCGGAGGGGTTCTCCCATCTTCTGCCTCGGCAGCGAGGAGAGAAGTGCCTTGGTGAGGCTGCATGAGTTCAGTACTCATTTCAACCCCTCAAATGTTTTCAGATTAATCAAAAGTCAGGAAAGAATATTAACCTAGAATCACCTCCCCAAACAAAGTCACAAAGAAAATAAGTTTTCTAGGTGTGAAAAAGGTGGGAAATAGATGAGAAGAGAGGGGAGGAGGGAAGGACAGGGCTTGTTGCTGGTTTTCCTTAGGAAGAGATATTAAGCCAGTTAAATATAAGGATGCCTTTCAGGAGTTAGTTCAGAAGAACAAGAATTGTTATTTTATTGTTAAGGGGATTCTGTTAACTTCCTCCCTTCTTTTTCGTTTTGCAAAATGTTTTGAAACATTCTGGCATACCTGAGAAAGGTTTTAGACAGTTACAAAGAAACAGTTAAATAGATGTAAATGGATGCTTCTTAATCGGTGTAACTCAGATATAACGCACTCAATGGCATAAAGAAATCAGTCAATCGACATACTATTCAGTAAATTAAACCAAGAGTCTAACAATCAATAACTACTAATGGGAAACTATGGCCGGACTATTCTTTGGAGTGATCCCTTGGCTGAAAAGACTACAGACCTTCGGTAAATTTGCCTATTAGCGCTAAAGTGCATGTGAAGGGGAAATTCGTGGATCTCAGTTCCACAGAGTAAAGGGTGCTCCCATGTTCAAGAGAAGAGCAAATTGAGGTCGCATCCTCAATGGAGGCTGTGCTTCCATACTGGAGAAAAAAGAAGAAAGAAACCATGTGATATGCTCTTCCCAATGCTAGTTTAATCTTCAATAAGATTTTCCAGAGAAAAAGTTGGGAAGCGAGTGAAGCATTGCTATTATGTTAGTTAAGCTTTTCAGTAATGAAGAATTTTTTAAAATTTTATTTTATCCTCCTCCAGATCCACCCTCTGACTGTTCCACATTGAATACCTCCCCCCCCCAACATCCCCCTATGTCTCTACAAGGATGTCCCCACTCCCCTGGCCCCACCCCACCAGACCTCCCCACTCCTTGGGGCCTCCAGTCTACTGAGAGTTAGGTGCATCTTCTCTGACTGAACCCAGACCCCGTGGTCCTCTGCTGTATATGTGTTGGGGGCTTCATATCAGCTGGTGTACGCTGCTTGGTTGGTGATGCAATGACTGAGAGATCTCGGGGGTGCAGGTTAATTGAGACTGCTGGTCCTCCTACAGGGTTGCCCTCCTCCTTGGTCTCTTCCAGCTTTTCCCTAGTTCAACCACAGGAGTCAGCAGCTTCTGTCCATTGGTTGGGTATAAATATCTGCATCTGACTCAGCTGCTTGTTGGGTCTTTCAGAGCACAGTCATGATGGGTGCCTTTCTGTGAGCACTCCGTAACCTCCGTAATAGTGTAAGGCCTTGGGGTCTCTCCTTGAGCTGGATCCCACTTTGGTTGCTGGACCTTCTTTTCCTCAGGCTCTTCTCCATTTCCATCCCTGCAGTTCTTTCGGACAAGAACAATTGTGGGTCAGAGTTTTTGACTGTAGGATGGTAACCCCATCTCTCACTTGATGCCCTGTCTTTCTGCTGAAGGTAAGCTCTACAAGTTCCCTCTCTCCACTGTAGGGCATTTCATTTAAGGTCCCTTCCCCTTTGAGTCCTGAGTGTCTCTCACCTCAGGTCTCTGGTACATTCTGGAGGATTCCCCCACCTCCTATCTCCCAAGGTTACCTGTTTCCATTCTTTCTGTTGGCCCCCAGAGCTTCAGTCCTTTTCCCCCACCCAATACCTGATCATGTTCCCCTCTTCCCCTGCCTGTCCCCTTTCTCACCTAGGCCCCTCCCTCCCTCCTTCCCTTCCTCCCTCCTGTGATTGCTTTCTTCTCTCCCCCAAGTGAGACTGAGGCACCCTACTTCTGCCCGTTTACCTCTTTGAGTTCTGAGGACTGTATCTTGGGTATTCTGTACTTTGGGGGGGGTGAGAATAAAGCCAACAATGTATTGTGAACATGCATAGCTGCAATTTCTGATTGGAGGCTTCTGGTACTAATGTTACTTTGGGTTCTAAGCTTAGTAATTGCATAGCAAAGAACCTGCTTTGTATACCAAGGCTGATGTCCATCTGTCCACTGTGTACGATCTTCTAGGTTATGAGGATGAAAAGCTAGATGCTCTGACAGCAAAGTGCTCATTTTGATTAATTTTTCTGCTGTACTATAACACTGCTGAAGTCACCTTCTTGGCAGAGTCTGACCAATTATGACAGGTGTGCATCCTGAACACTGCAGCCTGAGTCTGCTGAGAACGGCCTCTGTCTTCCCAGGCATGAGGCAGGTCGCCAGGTAGGATCTGCTGGCAAGTACCTGGTAATGGTGAGCCATGCGAAGGCAATGTATGTATTAATAACATCAAAGAGACTGGCCCTGAAGCAACCAGGAATTTGTATAAGCAGGTCAGGTCCTTCAGGAAACCACTCCCCTTGCGCTCTCTCATTAGGATTTCTACCTCAGGCCTAAAGAGAAGAGAAAGACAAATGCTGCTCTCTTGAGATGTTGCTACAATCTGTGTCTTTTTCAGGCACCCAATGGATTAATAGAGGAACTGGAGCTCTGAGGAATAGAATGTCTGCCTGCTGTTAAAATGGCTTTCTTATTTATATTTATGGGGACAAGGTTTAGATTTCTTGAAATTCGATCTTTTGAAATTTGTCCTAAAACATCATTGAATATTAGATATTTATTTTGATTATGTTGGAAAAAGCTATAATGAATCAATAATTCTGATAATCCAAAGTCTATTGCATATTTTCCTCCTCATATAACTTAGGTGTGTGTGTGTGTGTGTGTGTGTGTTTGTGTGTAGATTTTATAATGACTGTCACAGCAACAATCACTCATATAAGACATCTGACTCCAAATAGTAAAATTCTAAACTTTGAGGACAGTGCAAGGCGCAACAAGGCAGGAATTTCTTTTGCTTCGCTCTGCAGCAACTTACATGTCACAATATGGCTGCAAGAACCCCCATGACACAAGATGACCTGGATTTTCCTTTGTGTTCTTTTGTCTAAACATGACTGTCAAGAACTAGAAAATGCTTGAATCCTAATCAAAGCTGTGCATGATATTTTCCCTCTGGATATTTGCTTTAATAGAAAAAGGAAGTAACATTATGCACTGCACATATGGAACATGGATTTTGATCTGTAACCACCATGCCATGAGAAACATATGTTCCTAAAAGAATGAATAATAACCAGGTACTTATGCAGATGGGAAGGTAGAACTGATGGATCTTTGCCATGCACAAAGGTTTAACCTTGTGGGTAAAATTTGGGACTGTAAGATCAATTCTCAAAGCCTAATGTGCTTTAAAGTTACGTTCAGCCTTTATAATAATTTTTTAGGCATTTTACTAAGGTCAATCACCATTTTTTGGGATCATTTCCACAAATATTTATTGACCCTTCACTGAAGTACTATGCACGGGTCACCCAGATTCCTCTGGGATATAAAACATGAATGGATAACTCAGGATGCACCTGGTATAACATTGAGTAGGGTAAGAACTAAAAAAAAACCTCAAAATGGCAGAAATAGCTGCAAACCAGGTGCTCTTTAAATGTGTGATTAGAGGAGCCTCTCTGATCTGTAGTTTATACTCACAACCAACATGCACAGAGGCTTTTCTTTCCCTACATTTATGGCAGCATTGGATGCTATTTACATTCTTGATGATGACCATTCCAACTGTGTGAAACAGGGATGGGGCCAAGACATAGAAAAAGGGGTGAGTAGGAAGTTAACCAAACTAAGGATGCATGAAGAAGCCCTAGGAACCTCCACTAGTTTGCAAGTTACTAAAATATAATATAGGAAAGAATTTGAACAGAGATACCCTGTGTGAGTGAATAATGTTGCTCCAAGAAAACATGGGTTCTTAAGTGAAAATCTCGGTTCTAGGGATTGGTTATTTTTTAATAATTGATCTGGGAGGTCCCTGAAACACGCAAAACAATACAGGTTGTTACCTTTGATCATCATTGTCCGCAAAAACTCAATTGTAAGACCTTATTGTTGAAAAACTAAAAACTTCAGTAATTCCTCTTGTGTAGCTTTCATAGCACGGAAAGGTGCTCTGTGTATTGCTGGTAGAAGAGAATAATTCAACACTTGGGCCTGCATCTACAATACTGACTTGCCAAGGAAGATGTGCCTATTGTTCCAATAGGGCCAAGAAAATGTTTCTGGGGATAACCAAGGAGTCTCCTGATTATATTTGAGGCATGGTCCACTGGAGAGAATTCATGCCTTTGGGTATATCCATGCTCAAAACCTATGATGGGAAGTCACTGAGCCAAGAGGAGACTCCATTGATAGTGGTTTTACTAAACGAGCTGCATGAAACTCTCTATGTTTCTACCCATAAATCTGTGCTGCTTTTTGACCTGGGCCAGAGAAGCTGTTTATGGCAGTGGGTAGTAGTTAATACACAGACTCGGATCTGTTTGAAGTGTTGAGACTAAGGGACGAATAAGTGTCTAGCCTTCAAAGGAACATCTGCGTGAGATACCCTATGCCTAAGACTCAGAGGACATCCTGGAAGAAGGTGGTGGAAATAAAGCTGCACAGATAAACTCACAGGAGCTGTGGTTACCTGCATAAGAACTGCATACATTCAATCCAGTTGAATGAATGAATAAACAAACAAACAAACAAACCCCAGCATAGAAGAGGAGGGACTCTAGAAGGCATAGTCCTAGGTTAAAAAAAATTACTGGCAGCTAGTGGTTTCTGAGGGAAGAAGACTTACTTTTCTTTAGTGGAGTGGCCATTGTTATGTTACATATAGCCCCAGTGGATGACCCCAATTCATCCTATTGTGGCACCACTGATTGGATTCGGTGGGTTATGCATTTTTTTAAAGGAGATGATGCTAGGAGGAAGGTGTATTGGGAGTTGATGGGTGTTGGGAGTTGATGGGTGGAGTTGGAAGGAGAGAATGGGACTGGATATAAACAAGGTACATTGTATGCATAAATGAAGATATTAAGGAATAAAAAAATAAAAGACTACCATGCTATAGACATGAAGAGCAATAAAATTCCTGTGGTGGGCTTTTGTTTATTTGTTTGATTTATTTTTCTTGTTTGGTGTTGAAGACTAAAAGACAATGTTCTCCATGCTTAGTCTGATGGTTGATTGCAAGCATCCACATCTGCATTGGTCAGGCTCTGACAGAGCCTCTCAGGGGACAATTATATCAGGCTCCTGTCAGCATGCACTTCTTGGCATCAGCAATAGTGTCTGGGTTTGGTGTCTGCAGATGGGCTGGATCCCCAGGTGGGGCAGCCTCTGGATGGCCTTTCCTTCTGTCTCTGCTCCACTGTTCATCCCTGTATGTCCCTTAGTTAGGAGATATTCTGGGTTAAATGTTTTAAGAAGGGTGGGTGTCCCCATCCCTCATTTAGGGGCTGTACCTAATCTCTGGATATGGTCTCTACATGTTCTCTGGTCCCTTTGTTGTGTATTTCAGTTAGTGTCATCTCCACTGGTTCCTAGGAGCTTCTTGCTTTCCTAGCATCTGGAACTTTATACTGGTTACCCCCAGTTTCCTATCCCCCACTGCAACCCAGTGGTGGAGTTAGGGGAAGGACTAAAGGAGCTGAAGGGGTTTGCAACCCCATAGGTAGAACAACAATACCAAACAACCCCCCCCACACTCCCAGAGCTCCCAAGGACTAAACCACCAACCAACAAGTACACATAGAGACCCATGGCTCCATCCGCATATGTAGCAGAAGATGGCCTTATCTGGCATCAATGGGAAGGGAGGTCCTTGATCCTGTGAAGGTTCGATGACCTAGTATAGAGGAATGTCAGGGTGGGGAGGTGGGAGTGGGAGGGTGGGTTGGGGAGCACCCTCATAGAAGCAGAGAGGAGAGGATGGAATAGGGGGTTTGTGGAGGGGAAACCTGGAAAGGGGGTAACATTTAAAATCTAAATAAATAAGATAACCAATTAAAGAAAGAAAATATTTACTGATAAACCTGGGGTTTGGAAAAAAAGTAATTCAGCTTCAAAATATACAACACGACAAATTTTGTTCCTTATTTTGGCTAGAGACTTGCATGTGTGTCTAGAATTTTCTGGAGAAATTCAGATCAGAGAGGATGCTGTTGTTAATCTGCCTTTCCCATTTCCTACTACAGTGTGGAGGTTCTTAGCTTAGTCTTTGGACTAAGGAGGCTAACAGGAACAACTGAGGTAGACATAAAACATGGTGTATTTTATTTCTGAAAACCACCTAACCACTTTCATCCTTTCTAACATATCCCAACTACTGCCTAGCTATCCTCCAGCAACTTCTTGCTGCATTCACTAAGTGTTTTCGTGCTATCTATGATTACGGAAGGCTTCACACTACTGGATTATCATAGGAAATGCCTTTTTCCAAGAAACTTGTTTCTTTCTCCTCTAGGCTCACAGAAGTAATAGTTACCTCATGGATTTTGGATGATCACCCACAAACATACACAAAGCCCTATTTTGTGTTAGGCACCAGCTTTAATAGCTTGTAGGCAATATCCTCACCTCATAAAAATTATCAACCAGATGTCATATACAACTAGCTACCCAAAGGTGCTGATACTAAGTGTTAACTATATAGCAGACCAGTGAAGCCTAGTCCACATTAACTCCAGAAAAGAAAAGGGCTACCTATATTGGATGGTGCTTCCATCTCTGAAAGCATTCCCATCATCTTGTCCTCTGCCCTTGCTTTCATTGGTTGGGTCATGAGAAGAGACTGCATACACGCAGTAGGAATAGAAAGTAACCATCAAAGGCTGGCCCGCCTTGTCCCTGCTGTGTCCTAAGGCTGACAAGAGCAGAAGGAGGTCTAGGTCTAGCGCAGACTGAAAAACAGTTAAATAGGTAGATATGTGTCCATCGATATTCAGAAGGTTTCCCTATCTTCTTCATTCAGCTAAAGTGGCATGTCTTCAGCTCTCACAGTCACGTTATGAATAAACCAGACTGGCTTTCTTAACCCTAGGAAATTCTATAACAAGCATTTTTTTTAAAAAACTTTGGCCAGCCCACTGAGGAGAAAATCATAATTTTCACCACTGTAAAATCCAAGGAAATCAGAATATGAGCCTACCTTTGACATATATTTTCTTCTGACATACACAATTTTACTAAAACTGCTGATTTGGAATTTGAGATGCAGAGCCGTTTCCGCTAAACATTGTACAAGGGTTTCCACAATGTTCATTGTCTTTCCGAGCTCTACCGGATTGCCTACAGGTTTGACTTCATGATATTCATACATTTAGAAGCCCTTTCAGTTGAATTCAATCTGTATGTCAAATATAAACCACTATTATTCACTAGATAATTAGTGCTTCTGCCTAATATGAAAGACACTTCATTTAGCAAGCTAAGAAACAGACACATAGCTATTTGCCAAGATTCACATTTGAGCAGAAATGCCCTGGGCTCATACAGATCTCCGTCTTCTAGGAAGATACGTGAGATGGAAGTTGGCAAATTGCGATTGCACTCGAGAGTGTCTGGTGAAATTATTTTGGATCCTTGATATATAGGAAAGTGGTTTGAATGACTGGCCAGATGAGATATTGCAAATCCTCCTGCCAAGGAAGCCTATGTAGAGCACTGGCTCGTTCCAAATCAAGGAGGAAAGTCGCTTGGATAGTAGCATTACTAGCTCTAACGAGTAGGGTTAAGTGTTTGGTAGGGGAAGTTATTGGTCGATTGAAAGTTATTGGTCAGCTATGGTCTGAAGACTTTTTCTCTTAACATAACAATTTGTCTTCAGACTTTTTAAAACCTCCAGTAGACTCAACACTAGCCAAGTATTTAGTGGTTTTGTGAAGTTTTTTTTCTTTCTTTCTTTTCTGGTGTTCATGTCAACTGCAGTTCTTCAGAAACCCCTTTAAAATGTTTCTTTCCCATATGGTACTTGGGAAGAGAATGGGGGTTTCAAACTTAGAATTGTGACCAAAAAGAATGGTCTTTATAACTATTTATTTTAAGCTTTTTAAATGAATTTGATTTATAGTGCACCAAGATTGAATACCATGTTTATAATTAGAACTGTGAATTTTTTTTTAAAGATAAAGACATATTTTCTTGGCAACTAGAAACATGATGTGCATGGTATGTTACACTGCTTTTGATTTTCGTCTTTTGCTTATTGTAAGTCTGAAAAACTGAAGCTGTAAATGAGTCTTGAAGACAGTTGAATCAGGTCAGCTTCCTGACAACATTTACAGATCATATTTAGCCCAGTTTTAAGTCTGGGGCTCTGCAGGCTATTGGAGAGTTATTCAACCTCATGGCTTCATTGTTATATCAGGGACCCAGACTTTCTTGAATTTCTATATACCTCTGTGGCTGTCACCTCACTCATTCTCATGTGTATAACTACCAGAAAAGACACATTCAAGGCTCTTCTGAGAAGCCTTGGAGTTTCTGCCAAGCCTCTGGTTCCCTCCAGGGTGGTTCTCCAGCCCTAATTTGCTATACTTTATTTCCTGTGATCTTCACCCCCATCTGCTAACTGTGGCTACAATGTCTCTAGCCAGAGAATGTGGGCCCAACCCAAATGCATCTATGGAATGGGCAGATCCAGGAAGGCGTCCAGCTAGAGAGCTCTGTTCAACAAAATGATTGAAAGACTGATCCCATCCGCTCTCTCTCTCAGAACTAGGCTGACAGGCTTACAAAATAAGGGTTGTGGGAAAAATAGTGGGAAATGATTCGGGGAAATAAATAAAAGAAAGTAGAAGGCATACATGAGGAGTGTCCCATAGGCAGCATAGCCTGTATGTCTATGGATCTAATGTCAAAGTATCAATTATAAAATTCAGAGATGGAGTGATAACTAAAGCAAGAGGAAGAGAGAGACAATAAAAATATGAATTAGTTACTGGGTGCTTTGGAAGAAGAAATAAGTAGAAAGCAAGGTCAAGGGGATATTAAGTGTTGAACTTGGCAGAGTAGAAGTGGTTTAGTCATACAGACCCATAGTCACAGATAGTGAGAGACTGTCTCATTGTGACAAGATCCCTGGGCTGTGCCAGTTTGGTTAAGAAGTCACTGACACTTCCATGTCTCTCTTTATCCGAGAATACATCCTAACTCACTCAGATATACGGGACTGGTTTTCAAATTTCTGACAAATGGTATTTGAAGCTTAAATAGTTAATGTACAACAAAATGGAAGGCAATTCTGTGGGCAGGTATTCTGACAAATATAATACAAAACTATGAATATGAAACTCTGCCCTCACAAGATTCACTCATGTAAAGCAGTCAGGACAGTTTTGGAGATGTGGGGAAAAGTTAAAAGCACCTTCTATGGACTGAGGCTTTTAAGTCCTGGCCCCAATATCAACTATAAGATCCTGGCCCCTTCTATGTCTGGGTTTCCTCTTCTATGAGATTGAGTCTAACTCTAAAATCTCATAGTGTCCATTACATGTGTTAAAAAAAATCTAAGAAGCATTTATAATAACCCAGTTTGTCCAAAACTCCTCCAGTGTCTTGAATCCTTGTGGAAAGGAAGGAATGGGGTGGACTTGAAACAACTGTGTATATGCCTGTTCTTTCTGGGAGGATAGTCTTTATGCCAAAGCGGGCAGCCCAGTTAGGAAGTTACACCTAGATTCCAAGGCAGCTATCCACAGAACAGACACCCACCCAGGGCTCCTGAATCTTGGCAAAGAGGATCCCAGCTCTCATCGGTCACTCACATGCCAGGGGAGGAATTTGGCTCTCATGCCTGTCTGACTCCTCTCTGCCAGACATCTGCTACATATGCTGCTCTTGTGTCTACTTCACCTTTCTCCACATGATCTTGTTCCCTTATAGAAACGAACCAAGGGCAATTTTCTTTACAACATATGTAACCACACAAAACATACATTTCCCACTTGGCTCTGCTCTATTTGTGAGCCAATCAATACCATCTGTGCTAGACTATCCAATATCCCCCAGTACACCCCACCATCTAAATCTAATCCTTTCTGTGTAATTTAACAGTGTCTTTGTGCTATAAAACCCTTAATAATTTTTAAACAAAATTGCCTTAATACATAGCAATTGCTAAATATAATACAGAAATATTTATTTCTCTTGCCAGGTAGAGATTGTATAGCCTGTAACTGCCTTACACAAATTGCATGATTCTATATGATACAAACTATGTAAGACACAATTCTTTAAAAAAAATCACTTGTAATTTTATTAGAAGTAGACACTGCAAATTATCAGCAAGTTAATTGCCCAAGGAGGAGTGCAAACTACCCCTATAATGTGTGCTTTGTCCTATGCTTCATATCTGATAGCAATATGATGGCACCTGATTTCCAGTTGCCAACTTAAGCTCATTGTCACTGAAATATATGAAGTCATTAGTTCTACAGACAGAAGGGAATCCAGCTGGAAAGCAACACCATCAGAGCATCTGGGAATATGTAACATATGTAGGAAGTCATAAATAAGCACTGAAAATAATAATAATAATAATTAATAATAATATAGTGATGATAATAATAATAATATAATTTTGGTAATCTTATAAAGTTATATTAATTTTCATGAGCTTTCTAATTGATCTGGAAATGGATGAAAGGTCATTATCTCGGCGATTATTGAAATCCCATAGCTATGACATTTGCTCCAGTGAATCTTTGATCTTTGGTTTTCCTGGATCACTTAACTAATATCAATTGAGCCCTCTATTATGTGCAGTATAAATGGATAAACTTCACATAGAACATAACCATAGGCATGCCTCTGATCTCAGGTCATAAGAAATTTATAGTCTAAGTGAAAAAATTACACACACACACACACACACACACACACACACACAGTAGATTAATAGTTACTCAGAAATATATCTGCATCCTGATTCCTAGAAATGTTGAATAATTTGCTTTACATGGCATAAATATTTGAAAAACAAAACAAAAACAAAAGTCCGTAAGGTTAAGGACCTTGTGACAGAAGGCATTTCTGTAGATTGTTAAAGTATGGCCTAGCGTGCTTACATAATTTTATAACTAAGAGGAACTCCCATCCTCTGTAGAATATATAGTTTCAAAGAGTTGCAACATCCGTGGTTTTGAAGATAGAAGTAAATCATGAGCCAAGGAGTGTGGGTGGTTTTTAAAAGTTGGAATAGGCAAGGGAATTCTCCCCTAGAGTCCACAGAAAGGAAGGAGGCCACGCTGATTCATCCATGTCAGCCAAGTGGCATGTCAGATGTTGGCCCCAGAGTGTAAACTAAAAGATTTGTATTGTTTTAAGCCACCGAATTGGAAACAATTTGTTATACTACAGATGGAAAACTAAT
Source organism: Rattus rattus (assembly GCF_011064425.1). Classification (NCBI taxonomy): domain Eukaryota; kingdom Metazoa; phylum Chordata; class Mammalia; order Rodentia; family Muridae; genus Rattus; species Rattus rattus. Next base: position 42,093,279 of record NC_046157.1, on the reverse strand, counting down.
ACGATGCAGAATTTAGATATAAACCGAGTATCAATTGCTGTGCAGGATGTAAAAAAAAAAAGGATCCTAGCAGAATTTTAGTATAGAAAACAACTACCTCTTCTCACCCTGTTTTCCTTGACTTTCCTTGAGGTTTTATTTTGAATTTGTAACAAACAGCACCCATAGCAAAGAAGAATCCTAAAGGAACACTTCATCCTCCTAGAACATCGAGGGTCACAAAAATGGGGTGAATGGTATGCACTCAATGGGAATTTCACAGAACTGACCACATCAAACGCAGTCTGCACCCAAGAGGAAAGTTTCAAAGTCGTAAGTAATTTAATAAAAGCAAAATTTCTGGTATCACAAAGAGAAACATGACAGTTTCATCGTGATGCCTAATGTAACTGCTTCTAAGAAGCCTTGGTCACTTGAAAATTTCTCTTGTAATATTTCAGTAAACTGTAGATTCCTGGTTGACCAAAAGTGATGACTGTTCCCTGCCCATGGTATAAAGCTTGAAGATCATGGAACAAAGAAGAAAGACATTCTGATAAATGGAAGTCAAAGTTTCTTCTACGTTGAATGCAAGGCAGCCTTACCACTGAGAACACCACCCTATCGATAACCTCCACAAGTGATTCTAGGCTAGCATTTGAAGCTTATAGAATATATCAGGATCACCCATGGAGCTTTAAAAAAATGAAACATCCTAACCATACCACAGATCTGTAGATGAAAGACCAAACTGTAAGCCTTTGAGCTAATTCTTACAGTCAATATTTTAATACCATTGGACCACTGCTTTGGAATATCATAAAACAGAAATTAATGCCTTCACTGGTTCTTTCCCTCCATTTACCGATACAATATTATATAAAACAATAAGCAAGCTCTGCACTAAGCTGAACTTCCTAAATGAATAAGGCTAGCATTGATTTATGCAAAGTCTGGCTTCCCTAGAAATAAATGGTACAGAGTAGACAACCAGCTCTCGGTGGAAAGAGAGAATTAGGAAATTGGAAAGCAGTTGTGCTATGGAACAGAGATCTATATACCAATACACGTGTTCAGAGAGTTAAGTTTTATGAAATTATCATAGTGACACCCATATTTCATCCTTTACTGTGAAATTCTATTATAAGCCGAAAATGAAAAAGGATGTATATTTATAAACATAACTGGATTTTGAACCCAAACTGTAAACATTACACGATTCTCCTGGAAGCACTCAGTTGATGGTCAGCAATCCAGTTGATGGTCAGCAATCAGGCACACTTAAGAGCTAGGTGAGTTAAGAACAATGGCTAAAGTTTACTGAACTCATATATTTTCATACAATGGAGAGATGATCTGATGGTAATGCAGTGTTCTCTTTGTCCATCCAAAGAAATAGGCTTGACAGAGTCTTTTGAAAGAGATCCACAGGTCATTTAGATGCACACCAAAGTTACTGGCTAATGTTTCACAGTAAAGCCCTAACACTTATGTAGGCGAACCATAGGTAATTTTTTTCTTAAATCCATCACAAACTAGGTCTAAGCCTTGGGTCACATAACCTCTAGCATCTTAATGAAGTTATGTTTCTCTGTTTTCCTATGTACAAAGAAAAGAACTGGTGAAAATTAATAAGGGTAGTTTAAATTTTCAAACATCTTTTGAAATAACTAAAGATCAATTGAAATAATATTTTAAAAATATTTCCAATAGCAAAATGTTCTCAAAAGGAGGATATTAAATGTTTAAGTAACTTATTTGCTAGATGGTCCCAATGGTGATGTCTGTCAAAAGTGAAGCTGCATTTTCCCCTTGGAATTCATTTAGGTCATAATTGGCTGTAGAACTTGGGAAAAAGTGGAGGAAGAAATTTGGCTGTCGGAAAAAATAAAGAAAAAAGAAAAAAAATTATCTCAATATCACAGAAATTCTTTTCAAATGTCAGATTTTCAGTGTGAAATTTAGAGTTCTAATTTCCAGTAAAGAACAGATTTTTTCAAAGCCATATATTTCAAACATGGGAGAAGGACAAAGATGATTTTTCAAAAGTAGAAAAAACTCAGAAAGGCAAAGCTTTAGATAATTCAATGGCAGCTCTATAATGCCCACAGACAGAATGGTGCCTTGTCTAAATGTCAAGTAGGGGGAGAGCAACTTGTCCTTATAATGTGATTACAAAATATTAGATACAAATACACTGAAAGGATAGAACATTCATTTAAAGGCTTCTTTTTTTTTCCCCAAACTTAACATGAGAATTTTACATCTTAGAATTGCCTTTTATCTTCTTTCATTTAATTTTGTTAATATCACAATCCAGCATTTCATTTTATATATAAGGAGTATATACAAAGTTTGACTCTATGCCTTGTACCATGAAAACCACAAGGAAGTAAAACATAATAATATTTAAATGAGTCTTGATATCTTACTGTGGAAATGGAACCCGTTCGTATTGAAATTATAGGTGATCATGGTCTACACAGTTCCCACTGTAAGGATGATGTCATTTCCGGAATGACTGCGATCAATGTGACTAGGGTATTTTGCAGAAGACCTCAAAGGGAAGTTGATCTTCATTTCAATCTTAATGCTGAGTAGGATGGTGGTAGAAACACAAACTTAGAGTGTATTCATCATGCTATGAGTCATTTTAAAGACTAGGGTAGAAGAAAATTGATACCCACTTTACTATTAGATTTTGAAATGTGAATATTCAAAGTTCAGGATACTGGAGTCATGGAAAAGACTAGTAGAACAAGAATGGATTTTGAAACCATATCACGATTTGCCACCATAATCTTTTATCCAACTTGTTCTACAGTTAAGAACAAGTTTTAGATTTACTTACTGATAAAAAAGCTACAAGCTTATTTTTACTTCATATTTCTCCTAGATTCTATGATTCTCAAAACTACTTCTACTTATGTCCAAGGAACATTGTTCCCCTCCTGATAGAGGCCAATATCCTAAACTCTTAGTTTTATCGTAAAACTGTTCATTAACATTCTCAACTTTAAAGAAAGTCATGTTAAGAAAGATGCAACTTACTTCTTGGGTCCTTACAGTTTTTCAAATCTTATTCAGAACTTTAACAAGTTATAAGTCTCTGGAATAACTGCGCCCTCTGCAAAACATGAGCTTTTCTGTCCCAGACTGAGAGAAGTACTAATCAGTGAATCTAACATTAATATTTAGAATGAAGTTAGACAACATGTCCACTTAGAGAAACAATAATAGTATGTTCCCTTCTTAGGCTCACAATCTCCCCAGCCATCATCTTTTAACAATGTTTATAGTAACAAATATGTATTCCTTCTCATGGAGTGATTTTAATTCGATCACAAAGCAATTGGCGACAACCACAACCCCCCCCCCCAAAAAAAAAAAAAACAGCCAGGCCACTAGGGCACCAGTGCACATAGCTTGCCTTGGCAGGTCTGTGTCATAGCAAGAATAATCTACAGCAGAGTAAGACCGTTGATGAGTTTGCTCCCTCAGAAACCTGCATAGGACCCTGAGGCATTATGAACACTAAACAATAGGAAAGGGGCTTCTAGCTCAGCTCAACTTTATTTCTCTGTCTTTATAACTTAATTGTGTGGTGTCTTCAGCAATAGAATATTACTACCTACCCATAGTAGGAAGTCAAGAGCAATGTCAGTAGTCAGTATAAGCAATACATGTGATTATTCGCATGAGCCAGTTAAAACTTTCTGTTTATCAGTCCTTTTTCTGCCAAAAATATTAACACCAAATGTCTGGCAATAATGGTAACACCAAATTTCAAGATCATTCAGGTAGTTATACATCATTAGTTTAAAAAATGTATGATAAAATGCAGTGGATAAAATATGGATGTGTCATGAGACTGATAATTAATATCTTACAAAATTAGGCCAGGTTCTTATTTAAAACAAGATATCTTATCAAGGTGAAAGACAGGGGAGAGAGGCAGAAATGAAACACAGAAAGAATATGTGTATATATAAATAGCAACAATGAACCAAACTCGTATATTAATCTCTTCAGAAATATTCTCTTCCATTAAAACCTACCTACAGATGCTGATGTATACAGCCAACCATTGCCTGAGCGTGGGGACCCCAATGGGGAAGTTAGAGCAAGGACTGTAGGAGCTGAAGGGGTTTGTAACCCTATAGGAACGACAACAATATCAACCGGCCAGAACCCCTCCAGAGCTCCCAGGGACTCAACCACCAACCAAGAGTACACATGGAGGGACCCATGGCTCCAGCTGGATATGTAGCAGAAGATTACCTTATCTGTCATCACTGGGAGGGGAGCTCCTTGGTCCTGTGGAGGCTTCTTGACCCAGGGTAGGGGAATGCTACATCTCTGAGACAGAAGTGAATAGGTGGGGGAGCAGTCTCATAGACGCGGGGTGGGGGGAGGTGATAAGGGGCTTATGGAGGCGAAATTAGGAAGGGCGAAAACATTTGAAATGCAAATAAATAAAATAACCAATAGAAAAACCTACCTACATGATAGATATCGAAGTATGAGGCAGCATAAGAATCTCCACAATATATAGAGAATAGGCTAAGATTTGAGAATGAATTTTACCCATTTACCTGTTGATAAACATTTAAGATGATTCCAGTTCTTTGCCATATCAAATAAAATAGCAATAAACATAAGGGTGGAAATATCTCTGAATATATGCCCAGGGGTGAAATGATGAAATGAAAACATGTCACATCAGGGCTTGGGAAGCCTCTGAGCACAAGAGCAAGCACGGGGGTACAGTATAATGAGGAGGGGAGAAAGCAAACAATAATTAAGAGATTGGGTGTAAGTGTAAAACTTAAGTAGAATTGAATATTCTTGATCAGCTGGGCACTGGGGATCTGCAGTTTAGTTTCTTATCTCCCAATTGAGGACTTTTCCAGCTCATCCCCTCTTTCATCTACAAGAATGGCCTTTGGGCTCGGTGTTCTCCAGCCCATGATAAAGTAAGGTCCTGTTCTTTCTACTTAGGCAGAATTCCTTAAGTTTGACTGTTTGGCATATTTAGACACATCTTTTTGGTTGGAAGATAAACGGCCCTGGGAGAATCAACTTCTTTGCACTGGATTTCCGAGGAGCTGTTTACTATCCTTCCTGCTTCAGCATCGAGAACAACAAGCTGGAGCAAAGGTCATCAGGGCAGGAATTGGTCTCATCTACACCTCAAGAGGCTCTGGGGGACTTTCCGACTTTCCCCTGGAGCAAGTAGTTGGAAAGGATTTTGACTCTTGGCAACTTATCCAGTTAGTCTGATAAATGTGACTTAGCTACCTTAGCTCTGGGAAACAGCAAAATTTTCTGGTTGTGTGTGTGTGTGTGTGTGTGTGTGTGTGTGTGTGTGTGTACTGCTATAAAAGAGAAAGCATATATAAAAGAACACACATATATGTGTGTGTAAAAATGTAAAATATGTATAAATATATATGTTTATATGTATTTACTTTTATATGTGTGGAGTTTGCAGGCACAAAACGTACACAGTAACAACAAATAGCGATTGCCTCTGGAGACTGCAAACATGATAAGCCGTGCGCCTTTCTCCTCGTGTTATCAAGCTCATGGTATTTAGAAGTAACTGCCAGGTTTTATTTCACCTCAATTAGAAAACATCAGCATAAGTAAAAACATGTTACTCACTGTTGATATAACACATGGAGTCAATGTCAACTAGAGGGGAGGTAGTTCACGCTCTATGCCACATGTATGTTAAGTGACAAAACACTGCAAGTTTTCCCTTCACTTTGTAAATAAAATCTGTGAGCCGTGTTAGATGAAGAAAATTGTGTTCCTTTTAGTAATATTTTAGGGATATTATAACCATGTAAATTGTAAAGCCGAGAGAGCCCTGTGACACCACTCACGGGGTACCTAACTCCATTTCACATGCTGCATAATTTGTTCACTCAATCACACGTTCAACAAATATTTATTGAATACTTAGTGTCTAACAGATATTCTGTTACATATTCATTCTATAAAGAGCAGACTTGGTCCTTAACCAAGGAGTACAGGACTCAAGTAAATTAACAGACAGATACCCATAATAAAATGTTTCAAATGCTACAATTGAGACAGTAACATCAATTCCTTACTTTAATAAAGAGACTGGGAACAGAACGGCCACAGACGCACAGTTTGAAAGCAGAGAAAGGGGTGGTTAAGCAGACAGGATGGATGAGTACGAGTTATACAACGGGACAGAAGAAAGGGAAAGGCATGATTTACAAGCAAGTGGAATGGCCTTTGGGATGATAACCAGCCAAAGAAAGATTACAGAGTATTCAGTGGCCTGAAACAAATCTGCTTTCCTTAAGCTGGTATGTGCAACGGGGGGAGGTGGTAGTCAAGGACTGTAATATGATAACTTGGTAAAGTGTGTTTTTGACCTTAAATTTTATCCTAAAACCACATGAGATAGGTAGTATTATCTTCACTTATCAGATAAAAAAAATTAGCTCAGAGAGGTAAAATATGTTCATATTTATCCATCAAGCACATATTCCAGCCAGACGTTTAAACAAGGACTGCCTGGCTACAAAGTCTATGACTTTCACCCTGTAATTTATAGTCTCTCATCTAACCCAACCCACACTCAGCTTCCCACTGGGTGGCCTTATCGTGACCAAGTGTTACACTCAGGAACTTCGAGCTGACTTACTTAAACATAATTTTTCAAAGATGAAGCATGTACTCCTGAGCCCCAGGAACATCCCGGGATAAAAGAAGATCAAATTCAATGTTCCCAGAAAGCTTTATACCCCATGTCTACCTCTTTTGGTGTCAGCAATGCCTACTCTCGTAAGGTTTTTTTTTTGTTTTTGTTTTTGTTTTTCTAAATGTTCTCATCTTCCTACACTCTAAACACAAAAGCTCACAATATTATCTACATAGACACTCATAAGCCTTTATTTCTTCTATGATATTTCCCATCCATTCTTGGGATAAATGAGCCATCTACAGATTATTGGGTTCTTTTTTCTCCTCTTTCTCCAAGCAGCAGACATAGGTTGAGCTATGTGGACTCTCCTTAGAAACTCTCTTTCTGGAACACATACCACCAACTAATCATCACTGGGAAACCTGAAATATTCAATCTCTATGGATAACCATGCACCTAGAGGTATTTCTTAGAATCCAGAGATTGCTTCTTTAAAACATAAAATACAGATTCTAAATGCCATAGCCAGGGATCATATTGGGTAAACTGGCCAGACACTAAGGTGACTCTTTTAGAGTAGAGGGGCAAAAAATAGCTTGTTGGTGCCTCTTTGTAAAACCAAACAAACTTGACTATTTTTTTAATACCACTCCCAAGCAAGAAATTCATGTCATTCTTAATTTATTCAAGTAAAAAAATCTTTCTTTTAAACGCAATAAAAGAAAAAAAATATGGACTGTATATTAGCTGATTGAGCCATTGGAGCACCAAAAGAAAAATTGTAATTTATCAAATTGTGTAGACTTAGATTTTTCAAAACCTACATTAATAAGGATTCTTCAACATCCCTTCTAGGCCACCAATGAAAGGGGAGAAAGATATTTAATAAGGCAAGGGGATATGGACTTGTTTAGAAATAGTTCTTTGGGGGCAATTTCAGTCTTCATTGTCAGGATATCAGCAATCTAGTCCAAAACATGAACGACGAATCAGTAGCAGCAATCTAGTCCAGTCAGCAAACACCAAACACCAATCAGTGGCAAAACATCCTCTAGTGTCTCTGTTTCGTCTAAACACCCACTCACAAGACAGCTTCCAGAAAAACATCACATGACACAGCTGAGTCTCCAAAGAAACCAGAAATTTCCACTTCAGGATGATCTGAAGAAAACCACTTTTCACCAGCAGAAAGATACCACCTTATGCCATAATTTATGCCTATCCATAAGAGTGGGCAGAGTTTCCAATGAGATGAAGTTGGCATCAAATAATCAGAACAATGGAAGCAGATAAATTAGATAAAGAGTCAGAGACAGAGAGCTGGAAACAGACAGACAGACAGCCCCCCCACACACACACACATAGACGGTGTAACTAGGGATGCAATTTTGGCCAAAATAAGAAAAAATTCTAAATGTAAGAATTAGGGAGACTAGAGTCAGTAAGTTGGTTCCATGGACAGAGGGACGGCTGTGCTGTGAGTTCAATTCCCAGGACCCACACAAAAGGGAAAGGAGAGAAATTAATGAGCAGTGCTGCCCTCTGCCACAATGTGATATCTTAAAAGCATTCGGTACTTGCTTGCTTGCTTTTTCATAGGACATAAAATCCCAACATCACTTGAAAACATATCCTAGGACTTCACAAACATTGGATATTGCAGTGCCATCTAGCTAACACCTGAGCTGACAGGAATTACATTTACAGGAGCCACGAACCCAGTAGATATGTCAACTAAAAAAAGTTTGTGTCCAAGGATTGATGATCCATCAACAGGGGGAGCAGTGTGATGTTCAGCTTTGGACAGTAACCTAGGAAACTCCTTGGATACAGCAAAGAGAAAATAACACAAATGCTGTGAATGAGGGTCTTTGATATTAGTTTCTCTCATGCTATTTTAGATATATCACCAGCAAATTTGGACCTGTGTGCTACAATGGGGGTTGTTCTGACCCCAGCCCTAGCCTTACGACATGAAGCTCAGGAATTTTATCAGAAGTTAAATGGAAGACTACAAACACCAATGTCTTCGTCAGGGTACCAGACAATGCATTTTAAAGGCATAAGCCAATATTAGTAGTGTTCATACTACCCAAGAGGAAATTTCACTCACATTAAATAAATGACTCTGGAAGAGACCGGAGGCCAGGAAGGCCAGAATAACTGACAATGGTAACCCAGGCTGAGGAAATAGAGAAGAGTATTGCTCTGAAAGCAGGAGGACCACAGTTGAATCCCAGCAACCATATAGACATCTAGGTTATGTCCCTCTCTCCCTTCCCCCGCCCCAGCCCTGAGGAGCTGAGATAGGTTCTGAGAAGCAGCTGTCCAACAGCCCTAGATGAAAGAGCAGCTTTCAGCTCAGTGGAAGATTCTGTTTCAAGGCAATGGAGTCAAGAGCAATAGAGGAAGACACACGTGACCTCCTCTGGTCTTCCTATGTATGGACATCTGCATACTCATATGCTCCAATGCATCACACCAATGGCAAAACGATAGAAAAAAATGGGTAACCATGAGGTAAGAATCTCATCCTATGCATTATTTCATTTGACACACTCTGTGGAGCTATCTGTTCCTCGCTGGGGATCAAATCAAGATCTTGTACATGCTAGATAAGCTAGTAAATTGTTACAGATAAGAAAGCAATCACAGTAAAAGATGATGAGTAATCACACTTCTAAATTAGAAAATAGAAGGATTAGAAAATAGAAGAAAATAGAATAGAAAATACGAAAATAATATAATTGAACTGGTTTGTAGACACTAAAGTGCTTGCTTTGGGTAGTATGTAAAGCAGAAATACTTATCCAAGGTTCTGACTAAATCCTGTGCATTCTTATTTTGTTATTTGGTTTTTATGATTCAGAAAGTCCATACTAAATACATTTCAGGCTAACAAGCATTTCTTTGCAGTTTTATAATTTCCAATTGTGTTGAGCAAAGAAAACGCCATTTAAAAAAAAAAAAAAAACAACAACAATGACAATAGCCCTGGTAGCTTCATTTAACCTTGCAAAGTATCAGGGGTGAGTGGCAACTGGAATAAAAGAAAAAGAAAAAAATATAAATTAAATTTTGTGGTATTAGTTATTTACAAAAGGAAAAAAATGGGTTCGATATGAGAACTGAAATCTGAATAACACAATGACCACCCAGGAGATCAAGAGAGTATTTGTGGTGTCTAGGAACTCAGGAATTATATTCACTACATTTTTCTCACATCATCATTATTTATATTACTAATATATGGCATTTCTAAAGAACAGTCTGTTTTTTAGAATACCATATTCAAATAGAATTTCCAACACTGGTTGAACAGAATGAACTTGGAGTTTGGTCAAGTAAGTATATAGTGAGAAAAAATAGGTTCAAAAAATTAAAAAGGAAAAATCATATTTTGATTAAAATTTTGTATATTCAGAAATTATATCTATCTTGATCTTTGTGGATGTTTCTAGATGACGTGTGTCAGAGTGCCTTTTCCCCCATATGGTGTTATCAATCCTTCCCCTAACAGTGCTGAGTGTTGTGAGTGAGATTTTGTGGAAGAGGCAACTAGACGAAGTCCTGCTGCTTAATGTTACAACTGAAGTTGTGAGGGACTGAGACCTTGCGCTGTTCCTGCCCTGCAGTGTGATTGGCTAACAACTAGAAGTCTCTAAGAGGTAACAAGTCTGATGATGCCATCTGGACTTTTTATTTAGAAGCAATTAGAAGACTATGAAAAATGTTCTTAATACAAATACAAAAAAAAGATATTTCAAAGACAAAGGCATGGATAACAGGAAACAGTGAATGAAATAATTGAATGATTGATCCAAGTAGTGACTAAGGAGAAAAAATAGCCACCTGCAAATATGGAGTAAGAAGAGAGGGCGCTAACCAAAAGAGCATAACTAATAGAAACAGGATTAAATGGAGCAGAGGAAAATGTAGAACGAGCATCAGGAGGGAAATGACCACATAATGAGATCTGTCAGTCTGCGGAAAGTCATTGAGGGGAAGTGGTAGAAACCCCATCACTTGATTCATTTTTAGCTAAGCTGGAAAAATTGCTCTGTTAATGAAAGCTGTCCAGCCAGCAGTAGAAGAGGGGGAGCTTGATGATGAGCCCTGTGCCTTTTTCATCCTTCAGTTTTGAAAAAGAACTGAAAGTTAAACAAGGGAACAAGCCGGTGGTGACACTGCAGAGTCCACAGATAGCAGTGACAAGTGAAACGTACAAATGAGAGAGAAAAACCACTAAGTCACACGAATGTAATTAAGTCGGTGAAAATGTCAAGCAAAGCTAAAGAGAATGACTTTTAAAAGAGCTAGGTAATATTTAAAGGCTTTTTTATTCACAATAAACTTCCAAACTTACCTTTCACCTTCCTTGTAAGTACTGGTGGACTTTTATGAATACCCAGGTTAGAAAAACAGCAGTGCTCCTTGGCACTTGGCTCCTTGGCTCCTTGGCAACAAGCCTCTGTGCTTCCAAGGGCCAGAATGTTGCCATATGGCTCCCAGACATATTGGGTAATGAGTTAGTCAGAAGGCAAATAATATACACTCATTAAGTTTATGACATAAAATGTTAATCAAGCAAAATTCATTGTCAGAGAATGCCAAGATGACAAATGTATCTTGGAAAAACCAAACTGATGCAATGGGAGAAGCACCATGGACTTTGAGAATCTTAGCATCCGTGAGTCTCCTTTGTTTAGAGCAGTTCACCACTTCTGCCTCCTCTTCTGCATAGATGCTTGAACCTTGAGGGGAGAACTTTCATAAAGCCCTCAAATGTATGAATAAATGCTCCCAAGTATCTCATTGTCTATACATTCTCCAGTTACATCCACTACATGAAGTGGGTCCTAAATCCAAGCAAAAAGTCATTGGTGACTCCCTTAATATCTGTGCCACTATTACACTAGTATATCTTCCAGTCAGATCACTGTTGTAGGCTTCAGGGGTTTTAACTGGTGATATTGTTCATTACCCTCTTCCTCTGGTAGCAAGAAGTGAACCTTCCAGCCCCATGAATGCTACACAGTAGGGGTAAAGCTTCTAGTTAAGCACCAGCTTGATTTTTGCCATGTTCTAGGATGTAAATAGTATCTTCAGCAACAGGGCCTTACCATTATGTTGGGGAAAGTAACCCATAGTCTTGGAAATAGTTTGTAATGTTGGGAGAAAGACTGTGGAACCCCTTTGGCCAACTCAAGAAGTTGTAACCTATCCCAGGCACTGAAAGTTTTATTTGTGACATAAAATGTCTAGTTTGACATTCTCTCCCCCATTATATGGTGTCTACATTTATATACATACATACACACACATATATATGTATATATGTATATTATATATAATTTATATATTCATATTCTCAGCATTTGGCATCAAGTGTACTATTTGACTGTATTGCTTTAACAAATGTTCTTTCATTTCCAGGTCTCTGCTTCTTAGACAGTAGTTGGAAGTCTGTTTGATTACTTGCTCTCTACTTTTATTTATAACCCTCAGTGTAATCATCTAGTTGCTGCTACAACAGTAACAACAAAATTAAAGCATAGTATCTTATGTTGAAGTTCTGATTCAAGTCACAACCCTACTACTGCTTTTTGGTTGACCCCTTTAACATAAATCAAGGTTATAAAAAGATGTTCCCCAATAGGACAGTTGTTCATGCCAAATGAGAGTCTCATTAAGCAAAGAAGATATAGTTCTGAAAACAAAAGCATCCTTTAGGAGGAGGAAATTAGTCATCCAATGAGTACGTTTGTAGAGCATATACACACTCATGATGACACACAAGAGGTTAAAAGCTCATGTCCTGGGATGATGTTGCTTTGACAAGGCTCCCAAATTCAATTTGATGTCATGAGCTCTCAAAAAAAATGTCATCTGTGAGTCTTCAAAACCCCTTTTTCTAAGAAGGCATTGTCTTTCAGCTTGTACTCTGAAGCAAGATGTGTTACAGCCTGAAATATCCTTTCCAGTCTTGAAAGCTTCAAACCTTTCCACACTAAGGGATTTATGACTGTTTGCGATATATTCAATCATTTCCCCTGTATTTTTTCCTGGCACTATGTTGAAAGGGTGATTTAAACATTAAGATTTATATGCCATTTATAGTAAAGGCAGTTAGTTTGTTCTCAAGAGGTGTGATCTGGCTGCCATCTGGCTAAAGTAATGACTTCTTCCTGTTTAATGACAAGGGGGAAAGGGAGAAAAAAAATATGAAGAGGACCGGCGAGCAATATTCTCGAATTAGGGCTAAGCAACAGATGTTACAGCAGAGCTGTTAGAAAGCATTGATTTGGGCTCAGCAAACATAGTTCTGGTCCTAAGTCTACTTACAGATATACAAAGCCTAATGAAGTCTAGACTGCTATGAACTCCAACTTCCTCTCTGGTAAAAGGGGAGCAGTGGCACAGTTTCTGTAAGTATCAAATGAGGGAGAACACACATAGTACACACACACACACACACACACACACACACACACACACTGCATATATAGAGTTAACATATAGTAGGCTGTCAATAAAAACACAGATTATTATCATAAAATACTTCATTAGAAGTAAGCGAAAATGATTTTTAACTACTTAATCATCACATCGCTCTTGTTCCACATGTAATATGAGAAAAATTTGTACCAAAATCCTACTCTGGTTGAATGTTAAAAATGTTCATTTCTGACTCCCATTAACTGCTATTTAATCTTCTAAATTAATTTCTCTGTTGAAAGAAGTATTTCTAACTGTTTTGTATATACCCATCACTGGTGCTAGAAATACAGACTAGTCCTTGTCCCTGGTCCTTACAGAACTTATACTTTAGTGAAGAAAGACACAGCAAGGAAATAAAGAACATGACTAGGTATATTAGATGTTACCAAGTTATATAATAACCAGGAAGGCCATTTTTGATAGTGTTATCTTGTAAAACTCTTAAGGGAGACATTTGAGATTAGCTAAGAACTAATGGAGGAATTTGGACAACTATGACAAAAGCTAGACTAAGAACATTCTAGAAAGAACTAATAAAACCAACAAGCCTTTACATTACAGTGAGTGAGTAAAGGAACGGAATGTAACTAGAATGCAGTAAGAGAGGAAGATAATGCGAAATTTTATTAGAGATGGAAGAATCACAAGAAGTCACCTCCACGCCTGTGTCCTATGTTCCTCTCATCCTGCTTGCTTATTTCCTATTTTAAATGCATCCCACTTGGGAATGCCTTGTCCTGGATGAGGACTGAAAGCTTTTTCAGGGAACCATACTAGAACAGACTTCAGTTCCTATTGAATTTCTACCTCTGTATTTTAATTCCTTTTCAACATCTTTCTCTTCTGCTGTTCATTCTGGATTCCTCTCAATGTCAGTGAATACATCTGGTGCTCATTCAGGTTCTGGGCCTGCTGAGATGACCAAGACTCTTAGTTATGAGCCCTAAGCTACATTGTCACTTCCAGGATGTGACTGTTAGACCTTCAAAATTGAGCAGAGATGGAGATGTGCTCAAAGCAACAGCTTTCTGTCCTGAGGTTGCCACACGTATCCCTTACGAGTCACACACTGCAGCAGCATCTGATTTCCTCCTGATAATCTGTTGGTCTTTCATACAGAGAATCCAAAGTAACTGCATGACCAAATGTCTCTTAGAATTTAACAGGACTTTTGCCATGTTACTAAATGGTAGCATCATCCCTCTGAAAGCTAGATGCACTCGCCCACAAAGTATAGATTTTTAAAATATAATCCCTTCCTCTGAAGAGGCATCTCACAACCAAGACGTAGACTGTTACTGCAATGACAGTGGAGGTCAGAGTTTGACGATTACGTGACTAGCTGAAGAGAACACACCAGGGTCTCCAGCATACTTGGTGGTTTGTACTCATTTGCTCCAACTGATCTGAGGCCTCAAGGTAGTGGAACAATGTGGCACAGTACAGAGTATTTAGATTGCTAGTATCCCTTGGAACCGGATTATGACAGAAGACTGGGAATTTAAAGTTGTCTGGGTCAATACTGTAGATATCCTGTTTCACGTGAATGTCAATTCACCATTTTCACTGAGATGGAGAATAAGTCACTTGCCAGATCTGTGGGTTCATAGCACATACACCTAAGTCTTTATTAGTCCGTTTCAGCAATGATAACATAGCTTGACCAGAAGCTGCAATTTGGACTAGTTTGTTGTCTTTATAGGGCTATACTAGCATCCTATGTGATCCAAATGTTTTCATATCACGAGACTAAGTCAAATTGTACAAGCAAGCAACTGTTTCTCCTTTAGACCTTCGTCTTTGCTTTTACTGCTTGAGTGCCACGTTCCTGGTGTTTGCTGTCATTGTCATTTTGTTTGGTGTTTTGTGTGTGTGTGTGTTGTTTAAAGTGCGCTTTACTAAAGGTGTCTGGGCACTTTCACTCACTTTAGGCTAAACCTGTCTTGACTTACAAGGTTTAAGTTGTATGGCTTACATTTCAGAGACAGCGGTAAAAACCTAGTAGTCATACTTAGCCAAGAGCTCCATTTTCACTATACCTATTCTAATTACAGCACTTCAGGTCTTGTACATAATTGTCATCATAAATGCTGTGTCCAAGAGTCACTGAAATGTGTGGATATTCCTCCTTAACTAGCATATGATTTCATTAATAAATGTTTATATGTCCCCTTGGAAGAACTGGGATGTGGTTTTGCCACCCCTATACATTAGACATAGACATGCAGCCCTTCTCTCCTATAGGCTTAGTCACTCCTTCAGCCATTGGGTTCTGAATCTAAAATTTGGCTGAGGTCTGAAAATTAGATATAGGATTGCCATTTTACTGAAACAAATTATCTTAGCCTTCTATTCACAAATCTTTCTCTCTTTTTTTGTGATATAAATCAATGTCCCTATTGGCTGCCCTTTATCTTCCCATCTAGGAATACTGTATCCTGTTAATCATTTCATAGCCCTCTGAAGGTCAGCCCTTTGGCAATATTTGAGACTTACCTAGAGTATAAGTATAGTAACTATGCACAGTTTACTTATAACCTCAATTACCTTCAGTTCCACTTGTATAAAAGCATCCTCTCCTATCATGGTTATGATAAACCCTTAATGTTCTTAGCACGCTGTCATTTCTCTCACAGTGTCGTCCTTGGTGCATTGGCCAACAGAGTTTAGCTCTCTGAAAAATTATCATCTGGTAGAGTCTGTGGCCACATAAACTGTGTTCATTTTTTTTTTTTTTGCCTATTTGTCACCACCTAACTGTTTGTCACAAAACAGCTCTTCTATTTTGCCTCATTTAGAGCAAACCTTTGTTTTTCCAAGCTTCCAAGGAGCTGTATGTTAACACTTTCTCCTAGGGTCTTGCCAAGGAGTTTGACTGACTCTGTATCCCAGGAGAACAGCAAATAAACTCTTACTTTTCCAACTTATGTTCTATTACACTGATTCAGTGCCTCAGGAATAAATCTCATAACAACTTTCCTGGCTTGTGCTAGTACATGCCGAGTTGGTCTTGTTGGTGTTTCTCTGTATAGTCTTTTTCCTTCTTTAGCAGACCCACTACTTCCCTGGAAAGGTTATATTATATGTTGGCTATAGATTCTGTTTTAGAAATAGAGGTATCCTTTAAGATGGATGTGTGTGCTAACTTTGAAAGCTCAAAGGGACCATGAGGCTTCAGGATTCATGATTTATGATTAATCCCAGGGTTCCATAACCTCTGAATATGCTGCTTTTGGTGTTGCTATGTTGCATTTGCTACAGCTGAAAAGCTAACATTCTTCAGAAATCTACTCCCTTGACAAAATTCTTTTCTTGAGAGGCAAGAAAGTCCTGCTACCATGGAGGCCACTTAACTCACATGTAATTCCTTTAATTTCTGCATTTTAATGTCTTTCTCGACTGCCTTGGTAACACTGAGCTAAGCTATATTCCTCAACAGTAATGCAATATAATATCAAATGTAGCTAATCTCTATCACTTAAAATTAACTATTGCCCCACAATATTTTAAGTGACTGAGGTGATATCACACAGGCCATTTTCTTCCATTGCTGTCCCATTCTACTCCATTATAAGTTTTTAATAATATGCTACAACATGTCATACCTACTAACACTGCTCCCACAAATAAAAGTTATAGTATTCAGTTTCAGGTGCCCATGGGAGAGATCTAACTTCAGACTCTCATTTTTTTTAATCTATTTTCTGAAACTGTTCAGAATTCCACCCATCAGATAACAAGTTTCAAGTGAGACTGATTCTGGGAGTCTACTTACATGCAGGATATTTGGGGCAGAAAATGTTCTTAGGAGCAACTCCTGTAGGAGAAAGAAAAGTAGAGTGTTTGGCAGAGGAGTATATTGAACTACAGCACAGTCAATCTTCTCGAAAGCCCTGGAGATTCAAGGTAATTTCAGATAAAGATAGTATGTTGGCTCTTTCTGCTTTTATCATCCATTGGTAATTAGATATACACTATCTCAGGAAAGGAAGTAAACCATGGGTGTGGTAGGTTTATTTAACTGAAGTCAAATGCCATTAACTGCTCACACTTTTACTGAGTGTGATGTCATGGTGCTGGACAGGTAGGAGTTGGATTCCACATCACAGTACCTACTACACTATGACTACCCCTGCTACTTGCTGGCCAGTAGTGGTTTCAAAGGCTTTCATACTGACTCTAGTAGCAAGAAATCTTAGAACTACATGGTCTTAGAGATTTCTTGGATGTGCGATCAAGCCGACAGACTTGATGAGTAAAAGCATAGGGAATGACTCTTCTCAAATGTCCAGAGTTTTACAGTATCAAGCTACCTTTACCATAACTCATGATTGTTTCCAAAGATCCATGACAATTACTCAATTATTTCTCCCAAAGAAAATATCTTCCAATTTCACAAGTAAGGAAAGAATGTTATAATGTTTGGAATAATAGAATAAACTGAGAAACAGTAATACCAATCATACATGGGGACTTCTTTCTAAATTGATCTTTCTGTCCATGAATGGCCAACAGTATCATAGCCTCCTCATTGTTCTCAGAGTTCGGTCTATGAGACTGCATGCAGACATAGTTTATAAAGCATATTTGTTAACTGGAAAGACACTATGATCTAGTTTTGCTGATATTTGTTCAACTACTCCGTAACTTTAGGAAGAACTGTAGGATTGTATATCTGTCATAATACCAATGACTTTCCAAAGTAAAATATATAATTTCTTTCAACATTTCATGTATTGAATGTGAATTTTGTGGTGTTTTATCCGCACATTTTTGTCAGCGGTCATGAATACATTGACTTTCTAGAGCTAAAAACTTAGCAAGGTTCTGAAATTAAGTGCTTTCATCTAACTTCAACATCTGAATTCAATTAACTGTAAATCTTCAAAGTCAAATCAGGAAGCCCTTTATACCATGACCTGTTATATACCTCTCTTCTTTCTTTCTGATGAAACCTGTAGGGCGACTTTACCCATGAAGGAAGAGGGAAACAATCATGCATTGCTGTCTGTCATTAGCTGAAGAGACCTTGTCACAAGATTGAGACTAGAACTAAATATACTACTGACAGCAATCTTTAAATTCTTTTCATAGTGCTAAATTTGAGATGTTAATCTAAACACTGTTAAGTGAACTAATGAATATAAGATACATACAAGGAAATAAATAAGTTAAAAGTATGTGAATTCACATTGATAATAAATAATGATCAGCTCAAGAAGACTGGTTTATACACATTACATTCTTCCTTCGGTGTATGCAGTGTATTTGAGAAAATGAAATGGATTTCAGCTGGAACTTAAGGGAATGATTTAGGCCAACATTCCAGATTTTTCTTCTAGAGCCCACATTCCTAGGAAACATTTGAAACTATGCAAAGGCTTTAAGATTTTCTGGATGCAAGGCAACTTGAGGGTGTGACTTCCTGTGTGTTCTCTGTGTATGGACCAGGCAGTGAGGACTTCCCAAACTCTAGGGCCATGTTCCCTATCATGGTGACAGATGCCACACTTGCTGAAATGTTATGAAGGTGATACTAATATCCTCATTTCAAACATGAAGATTCTTAAGCACAGAGATATTGTTTATCTGCCTGCAAGTCACAAAGCAAATAGAATGCAAATATAATTTAAACAGCTTGATCTCAGAAGCTGTGTCTTTAGTCACTTGTCAAAGTCTTTTGCTTGTATTATTTATCAACAAATGCTATAAAACCATGAATATTTAACACAGGAAAAAAGACATTTTAGCAAATATGATCATACAGATGAAGTCTATTACCCATGTTTGATCCTCGTGGCTACCCAGTCAGACATCTGTGTTTGATTTTCAGATCTTCACTGGAATCATGTCTCTCAATGGACCAACAAATGTTTTAGACAATTTAAAGGATTTGGATGGATTATTGTTTTGTTTGGATGTTTATATTAGTCAGAATCCTTCATATAACGTGTAAGAACTATGTTATGGGATAGACATGTAAGAAATGTTATTACAAGAATTGGCTCATCATTTGAAATGATTTGGGGAACTGAAAAGTTCTGTAATACTTTGCAAGTTGGACAACCAGGAAGCTGGTGGAAAAATTCAGTCATCATCTGAAGGTTCAAGGATCAGCAGTGCATATGTTTCCGGACAGAAGAGTATGGATACCCAGGTTTAATCTTAACTCCCTCCACCTCTTTGTAGCATTACAGCTCAAAACAAACCATGATGCCCACCCACATTGACAGGAACCATCTGCTCCGATTAGTCTAATTCAAATCATAATCTCTTCCAGAAATACCCTGACAGACACACCCATATGTTTTACCAGTATTTGGGAGTCTCTTAGCTAAGTCAAGTTGACATATGAAATTACCCGTCATGCTTGTGTTGAAAATTCTCTTCCTACGTCCACTCCTTTCAAAGCTCTGTCTTACCCCAGTGGCATATTTGATTTGTCAGGTAACTGTCTACCAAATCAACTGCACGTGCATCTCTACTTCTCAAGCTTACTTAATTCACTGCTTTGTGGTTTTATTTCTCAGCTTTTTTTTTTTTTTTGCTGTCCTTAAAAATCAATGCATATGTAACATATAGGTTTTTTTTTTATAAAAAGTCAGCACAATTAATAAAGTTAGAATTTATGTATACTCTGACTTACAAATATGAAGCAATATTTTCATATTTTTCCTGTGCTCTCCCTCCCCTTCTTCCTATCCCTGTTAGTCTTCCATTGTGTTTTTCTGTCCACATTCGAGTATTTCCTCTATGTTTGCTGTTTCAGTCTACTTTATATCATATAATACTTGCTTGAGTGGCTAAATACTATCCAGAAGCAAATATCCACAGGCAATTAAGCAATTTAAAGGGCATTTGGACATTTTTAAAATCTAAAATATAACACTAAAAGAGACTTTTCTGTTTGCTTAAACAGTAAAGTTTCCAATACCAGTTTCTAAAACTCTGTCAGTCATCTCTTTAGTAAGTCTCCTGAACACATTCCTTGAACCTCTCCAATGCAGTCTGTACTATAGCCCAGACTCCACTACATCTGACAGACTGCACAGGCTTTAAAAAAAAAAAGAAGCAAATGGATCATAAGACACTAAAATTGATTGTATTAATAGTGTATTGGAATAACATGTTGTACATTCATCTTTTAAAAGAAGAAGAAGAAGAAAGGAGGAGTGCTCACTGGGAGAGTTGGAGACACAGAAAATACAAAGAATTACCCTCAAACACACATCAAGAACGTTTACAGTAAGAAAAGGGCAAAATCCAATTGAAAACAGGTGAAGGTCAAGAAAGGGACTAGCTCAGTTGAGGAAACATTTGCATGGCACATAAAGGACTAATCAAGGTTTGATTTATTTACTTTAGTGTGTTATTATTGTGTGTGGTAGAGGTAAGGAGTGTGTAGATGGGACAGCATGCCTGTGAAGGTCAGGGGACGACATCTCAAGAGTTGTTTCCTTTCACTGTGGATTTCCAGGATGGAACTCTAGTCTTGGCTTGATTTGTTTTAAACCTGCCAAGCTACCTAGCCAAGCCTGAGACAAAATTTATTACCACATCTTAGACACAGAGACAGTCTCTTTTTCTTTGGCATGGGGGTTGAATATATATTGTCACAATAATGGTGGCCAAATACATGACTTTTAGCAAATGAACAAATTATATATAGTATATTTAAAGGTTCATATTTTAATGCATATAATATTTGAAATGGACTTTCAAAACATATAGGAGAAATCTGCAAGAATTTTTAAGGAAGATTATTTGAATAAATATGAAAAATGAAATAAATGCTATTCATAGGAGAATGGATTAAAGAATCGGGATTTTTATCTCCAAATAGAAGCCCCACCCCCTATCTCACCCTTTCCACCCACCCTGCCAGTGAGTGTGGACGGAAGCAGGGATAAGGATTGGATTAATCAAAGTGAATGATGTCTGAGGCCTTATGGAAACCCACTAATTTGTAAGTTAAATACAATTTGAAAATTGTGATCATAATTTTTTAAATTATTTATTTATTTTTTGTATAAGTGCTTTGTCTGCATGGACACCTGCAGGCCAGAAGAGGGCATCAGACCCTTTTATAGATGGTTGTGAGCTACCATGTGGTTGCTGGGACTTGAACTCAGGAACTGATTATAAATTTTGTAAAAAGAAATTAAACAGAGGTACTCCATATAGGTGAACCATGCTGGTTACAGAAGACAAGGATTATTAAATGAAAATCCTAGTGCTAGACACAATCCTGTGTCTGTAAGTTATCAGTCAGGGAGTGTCATGGAGTCAGGGAGACCCCAGAGGCATCCAGCACAATGCAGACTGTTGACAGTTTTCTTGTTTCCCCACTATAATTATATGATTAGATGCTATATTGCTAAAGTTGCCACAAACTTTCCTTGTAGGGCATAGAGGAAGCAACATTAAATTGATCAGGACTTCCTCTCTGCTGGACAGCTTTCTTAGTGATAGAAGATGCTATGCAGGCTACTGCAGGTAGTAGGGGGTAGCCTCAATGTTTTTACCCAGTTCTAGACCCTTTAGGACATAGTGTCATCTTTCTATGCAAGATATTTTCAATGGTGCAAGACTGTTCAAGTAATCAACCACTCCATTTACTTTAAGGTTTCCTCTATAGGAAAGTATTCAGACCTCCTGGTCAAGTAAATATTGTCAAAAATCATGAATGGCCAGGGAGGTCATAGTCCTTGGTGAAAACTTATAATTGTTCATTGTTTTCCCCCTTAGTATTCACATTAGCAAATGTCTTCTAGATACTTATGTTAAGATGCATAATTTATGTTGTTCTCAACCATAGTCAGAACAGCATATTCCATGGAGCAGTAGTTTCTACAAAGGCTCTTAACTGTTCAAAGTGGTAAGAGTAAATGATTTTGAGTGTGCAACTCTTCAGAGGACATCTGTATCATCTCCCCACCCCAAAGGCTCAGGAGAAGTTGAGCAAGTGGGGCCTGAAAACACATACAAGGCTGAGGATTTGGAAGAGTGATGTGAAATCCCACCCTCTTACCATGGTTTGACTGCTGCATGTACAGACTTGTGGCAGCTAAAGTTACCTGAACAGGATTAAACCAGTTATTAATTTCAACATAAATTGGGGAGGCCCTACTGAGGCACCCCCCCTTAGCAGGAGAGCTACTGGCAGTTAATGACTGACTGAGGGATAGAGGCAGTTATTTGAGGGGTGAGCAGGGTTGACTGTACCAGTTGCATATACCATGTGCCAAAGGACGAGGTGCACATGCACATAGGCAGCACTGACTGGATACGGTGGAGAAAAGAAAAAGTGAAATAAATTCCCTTCTGTCAGACATAGTTCAGTGAGACACTATCTATGTGATCTTAGGGATAAAGCTTTGACTTCATGAGACATAGTTAATGATATAGATAGATAGATAGATAGATAGATAGATAGATAGATAGATAGATAGATACTAGATCTGTAGACAGAGATGTAATTAGACAACATTGCCTTTTCTTTCCTTTTTTTTTGTCTATCTTTGGTAGTAAGTTTTCAATAGTCTTGTAGAATTTATTTAAAACTTTTCTAGTATTTTTTTTCTGTTTAAAAAAATGCTATATAAGTTTAGATGACCTGGCCATTGAAAACTTGTTAGCATACTTGTAAAAGCCAGTTAGTAATGATGTTTCTCAGTTAGAAACCTGTTTTTTTTTAACTAACAGTTATCTGTTATAACTTTTGTAAGCTCTACACTGCCAAGGAAATCTAAACCCACAATCTCTTAACTCTATTCCATTCTACTCTCTAATGATACTAATGAGGCAAAAACTCATCAAGCAATTTCAGATAAAAGAATGGAACCACAAGTTTTTGCAGAGTATAAATGTTATAATAATATGATATTGCCCATATTATATTCATTCATGTTCTCCTGAAGACAATGCTAGCAGACCAAGATTGACATTTCCTTTGCCCAAAATTGTCAATACTGCAATCATAGTTATATTATAGTAAAATATTTACCCCATTTGCAAAACGTTTTTCCCTTTAGATCAACTGTATTTAATTTTTTAAACATTTTGTTATGGAAAATTCAGCATCAGAAAGAGGTTAGCGTAATGAGCTCCTGTATTTCTCATTCCATTTTGAACCATTATCAAATTAAGGGAAAGATTTGCTAACTACCAACTCAATCACTTTTTTCCAAACCCAAGAAATATAGCAGAATCTGTCTCAAATGTTAGCTCTTATGCCATGGTCTGGTTAGCTGTTGGTGGTCTTTAAGGCTCTTTCATTGAGCCATTACCACAATAATTCTGAGATTCATATTGCCATTTTCTCTCCATCTTTTTTTTTGTAAATAGAATGTAGAACTTTTCACTTGTTGTGTTAGATGATAACACAAAGGATTGGGTTCAAATGTAATGTGAGAATCTATTTCTATTAAGAAAAGTTATCTTTGGGAATCTCTAAATTCAAGGGTAGCCTTGTCTACAGTACATGTTCTAGGACATTCAGGACTAAAAGAGTTAGAAAACCCTGCCCTTAAAATGAAAGAAAAAAAGAAAGGAAGAAAGGAAGAAAAAAGAAACCAAGAATCTAAGAAAGAAACAAATAAAAAGAGAAAAAGAAAGCTATATTTTAAAGAACTGAAAACATGTAAAAACAATGTCACAATTATCATTTTATTTTATTTCTTTAGAAAATATAGTTATCTTAATAAAAATCCATTAGGGGCCTAGAATAAAGATCAGTCACAGGGCTCTTGATTAGAAAGCACATGACCCTGAGTATCTCTGTACAAGAATTACATTAACATATATTTAGATGGTTAGTTACTTAGATGGTTAGTGATATTTTAAATCAATTAATAAATGTCTAATTTTTATTTTGAGATCTAAATTTCTAAACCATATAATGGAAAAGTATCAACCATTAAAAATAACTTATAATAATATAGGCAATCTGAGACTAAGGTTGTAGGAAAGTACTCTTTTCAGCACATATTTTAAAAATATTTATTCATAGCTTTTGTAATATTATAAGATGCAATATAAGCTTCTGGAGAAAACTTAACATCTATAAACCTTATGGACTAGAGAAATGACTAATGGTGAGTTGCTCACAAGTTTGCAATGGTAGCACGAATATCACAAGAGGAACAAACTTCTTTCTGGTTGGATTTAAGGTCAACCACAGAGGATACATCTCATGCCTGGTACTGTAGATCAGGCGAAGAAGCCATGGCTGGGAAGGCCCTAGGCCCTAGGAGAGAATTACTAGGATTACATAGTGTAGACTGCCTTCTAAATATTGTTCCTCATGTCCATAGATTAAAACAGCTCTCACCCTACACCGAAGGCCTATCTTTATTCAGTCGATAGTGGTTAATATGAAGACTCAGATCTGGACAAAGGACAGAGGATAAATGACTGAAGTGTTCATTCCTAATTAAGATGTCTGTATCACACCCATGTCTATCAAAGTATCAAGGAGCATGGAGAAACAAAGGTCAGAAAAATTATGGGAGATGAAGGCTGGAGGTGACTGTCATGAAATGGTGTTTTTTGGACATAATGGGTGTTCATACTCATGAACTCATAGAAAGTGTGGTTGTCTGTATAAGATCAAGCCTGAAGAATTTCAACAAGGATTGGGGAGGCACTTGAAAAGCCCTATCATTTTAGCTGAGAAGCTATTGGTGACTACAGGGGAAGGGTGTGCCAATTTTCTCCAGGGGTGTAGTCCCTGGAGGCCCATGTTTCTGTGAATGGGCCTACACCCATGCACATATGGGCAGCATTAATTTGAATCAATGTTGAGGCATGCAGTTAGGAGGAAGACATAGTGGAGAGAGTGGTTTTAAAGGATTTGGAATAGAAGGGGTGATATTAAAATCAAATTACAAATATGTATTTGAAACCCTATCTCCATTTTACCTTTCTTGCAGGCAAAAACTAAGGACAATTTCATAATGTCACAAAAAGTACCCTGTATTAAAATCTCCATTTCAAAGTACCTGTTTATTTTATAATTTTTTAAAATTTCTTTCATTCTCATACACGTGAGGCTACAAGTCCATTTTAATCTCTAATCTCCACACTCTACCACTTTTATTCCATTTGTTTACTAGTCTAGCTTGCTTTTTGAAATATAGCTTTTGCATTTGGATTTTGACATTTCCAAGGTATCTTTCAGATGTGTCCTTCTAGTTATATTTGTAAAAACATGAGCAAATTTAGGCTTAATTTTTTGGCAAGATAGATGATAAGTTTTATAAGAGAGCTTTTCTTTCTATGAGGCAACTAGTAGTTGATACAGCCTTTATCTATTAATTTGCCAGAAGTTCCAAAATAAGAGTATAATATATTTCCTCGTTATTTGTTGCCATAATGAATTTCTTCTAGGTATAGAACAATTGCAGGAAGTATGCAAACGCATGTGGTTTCTATGCTGATATTTACCTAAGAACTGAACATTTGTGGTGTTAATTGTAAGATGGTCTTCATACCTGAGACAAGATAAGCCATCAGTGAGGAACTTAATTCCCCTCTTTGTTGCCTGATAGCAGGTTGAATACTTATAGAGCAGGGTGGGTAGGGAGAACAATAGGAATAATCGGTGTTGTTGCCCAAATATGTGAAAGGATTTTACACTAGGCACTAACAGAAGCTGCCAAGTGACACTTGACTTTAGGCTTATTTGTACTTTGGATTCCATTTGACTGAAAGTTCTTTTTCTTCTTCAGCTAAAGGCTGAAAACCTGAAATAGATTCAATGGACGTGCATCATAATGACTTTCAAAGGACTGTCGTTCAATCTACCTGAAGTTTGTCTGGCCACTGTGGAAGAGGCCACTAAGGTTAAAGAGATGACTTGTCAAACAGCAGCAATATGGAGGACATGAAAGGCACTAGGAACAGGTATGGTGGGACATCCCACAGGACACAGCTCAGTGGGCTGCCCTGTAGAGCTCCTCCTGTTCCTCATTCCCTGAGAACCAGCGTAGAGTCTGCATAGAGATGCTGTGTGGTTTGCTTCATACTGTATAAATTCTCTCCATGGACTCAAGGCAGTGTATATATCTGCTATGTTCTTAACTCTTTCATTATTTGTGGCTAAACAATGAAGTATAAAGTATGCTTTGTTTTTTTCTCCAGTTTCAGCTGAAATGCTCAAAGAAGCTATGCCAATGTGTGAATTATCACAATTCAATTTTGCTTAACGTCAGTACATTTTCTTTTCTCTTCTGTTCTTTTCTTTTCTTTTCTTTTTCTTTTTCCTTTCAGAAACTGGTTCAGAGAATCCTATGAATTGATTCTGAAAGGTCTGTAGATGTAGACTTTAGGCTTGGGCAAGATGCTCAACCACTGGTTTACATTTGGAAACCTTTGTTCTAATTCAAAGGAAGGAAACAAAGCAATACAAAGAGGTAGTAGGATATGTTCATGTAAGAGTGATTAATTTCGGCTTTTTAAAGAAATCAGTATTTGAGAGGAAGTAAAAGCATTTCATAATTCTGTGGGGCCCAGACAAAAAGCCAGCCAAATCACGAAAATTTACAATATGGAACCCAAGCTCTTTGTTTAATAAGTCTGTCCTGAAAGCCAAGGTTCTTTGTGCCATTTTATTTTATCCCACATAAGGTTTACCTGCTTGATTTTGTTCTTTAAGATCAGGTTGCTTTATATGATACATTTCAAAGCACATTTATATAATTAATTCCTTCAGAAAGCAATTATTGATTATCCAGGATCATGTCTAGTTTCTAGTCCCCCAAAATGTTATGATGTTTTAAATACATACTACGAGGTTGGGTGAGGAAAGGAAAGGGTGAACAGATGTAAATATAAGAAGAGGACTGTTTTTAAGACAACTATCAAGACCATGCAGTCTACATTAAAGTGATCCTGAAAGCAAAGCTCAAATGATTTAGAGGACCGGAGAGGGGAGAGTAGAGAAGAAGGGGAGGGGAGAATAAAGAAGAAGAGGAGGGGAGACCTGAGTCTCATGTAAGATGTGACAGGGAGCAGGGGGAAGGGATCCAAGGTGAGAAGGAAGATGGATGTTTGACTAAGCAAAGAGAAGCTTTTAAGAGAATGGGTCGAGAAAAGCTAGCTGGTGAGGAGGTGACAACCGTAGTCCATTGGGCTTAAGAACGTCTCAAATGTGGAGCCTGTCAAGATCCCAGGGCAGATGAATACCAGGAGGATGAACTCTCACAGTGTTTGAGAAAATGCTGCTGTACAGAGGGAGGGCAGAGTATGAATGAACAGAATGGACAGAATAATAAAAAGCCACCACACTGAAAGCAAGAAAGATGATTGGATCAGAAGATCCTCTGCACCCACCCATGTAAATCGTGTGCAATCTCAGTTAGCAGCCTCTTCACTTGCAGTTCACCCCATCAAAAGATACCTCTCGAACTAAAACCTTAACCAAGTCCCACTGAACCCAACATTGCAGCCGATAGGCACTTAGATGCGTGTCTAACAGACGCCTTAAGTCCTCCCACGTCAGCTGTTCTTTCCTGATTCTGTGCCCTGTTGGTACACATTATTACTGTTTTCCTCATTGGTCAGGTGAGATCTGCATCACCTAATCCTTTCTCTACCCTCTGCATCCCCACTAGGAGTAATTATCAGTCCCCACCGAAAAATGCTTTGGGATGCACCTGAAAAATGTATTCCACGTGTGTTCATTTCTACCATACTCATCCTGGGTCGAGTTACCTGATGCTGTCTTTATTGCACAAGTCTTCTAGCTGGTGTTTCCCTTTTGTCTATGCTCCTCTTTAATCTACACAGAAGACACTACTAAAACCATGAAAGCACAAAATTTTGCTTCAATTTCCTGCACAACATTGTTGGGGCCTTTGAAATAGAGAGTCTTACAGGCAAACCCTGCACTTCTTTGTATCAGCAATCACTCTGAGGTGGAAACAGATACTTCTCAAGAAGAACACCTTGGGAGGCCCCACAGAAGCAAATCTATAGATAGACCACCACGTGACCAGAACTTACATGTATATGCATGCCACATGGTTCTCTGCATTTTTCCTTCCTTGTAGATCACAGAGCTGTTGTCTGAAGGCAGAGGATGGTTTTCTAGAGAAGCTGTCTTCGTGGTGAGGTCAAGAGATAAACCCTTTCCTGCTTCAGCTCTCTTAATTAGGCTCTCAAGGGAGGTGAGTGAACAAATGTGCCTGATAAGATCCCTAGAGTCAGGCTTCTGGCAAAGAAATCTAGGGACACTTGTATCAAACTTTTCAGCAACCTTTTACTATATTTATAAAAAAAATTCCTGAGTCTTTGTCCTCCTAGTCTATAAAGTTTGATAGGATCTGTCCCTATCTTTTCTATGATTTATTTTTTTCATTGACCCCTAAATTTCTCTAAATTACTCTAAATTCCTCCTTTCAGATTAGACTTCTTAGCCTAATCTCCTTCTTAGAAGTTCTTCTTCTGTTGAGAGAGTGATGTCCTCTCCTCCAGATCTATGTAGAACTGGTCACCACTCCTCGTTCATCTCTGCTGAGCCATCACCCTTCACTCACATTCATGTGCAAGTATCGATTCGTGGCAGACATTAGTAATCTCACGTATTAGATTGTCTGCTTTTTGTTTCTTTCTCTTATAATGTCACCATGGGGGGGGTGTCTCTCATCTGGTTTATCACTTTAAGCCTCCAGTAGTATCTGGCCTAAATTCAGCTCTTATTAAATAATTACTAAATGAGCAAACAAAGTCTCTTTGTATGAATCAATGTAATTGTAGGTTTGAAGAATCCCGACTCTGTGCTAGTCTTGGGGAAGAGAAGATATGAGGAAAAATATGTATTTTTCTGCATTTCATGAGACAGCCAAGGAATCCCTCTTATAATGGAAAATTTTATTGCCGTGAAAAAAATGCAAATGGAGATTAAATTGTAAAGAATACTTGGAGAAATTTGTGGACAGTTATGCACCCATCCCGTGGGTTCCATGAGCCTGTAAATAATCAGAAGCACTATCTACACCCTAGCTGCTGTGCTGTTGCTGTAGAAGAGAGGGAAAGGCTAGCTTTTGAACTATTGCTTCAGGACTGGTGGCTTGAGAGACAGTAAAGTCTGTGTTTCCCAGTGTAACAGCCTCTCTCACTCTCAGGTCCCAAAGGGCAGAGAGCAAAGACCATAGAACCACAAACACCAGTGTTCTGACTTCTGAAGAATTTGCAGGCTCCGCATGAGTAATGAATTGGGCCTGGCATATCACATATTACCCTTAAGATGAAGAAAAACAGAACAGGGATGGATAAATGCCTGTGGGAAAAGAAGGGTATCAGCTCTCACACAAACCATCATGCACTGCATGACTGGCTCAAGCAGAAGTCTGGTAGAGAAAAAGGGAACTGAATGAAGAAAAACACCAAATGATTCTATCTCTTCTCACTGTGTGGGGATAAAACACTACTTATTAGTTGTATCATGTGATGGTGTTAATGATACACCTTTCATTATTTAGATAGAACTGACTTTGATCACTAGTGCCAGACCACTAAAGTGAAGCCAGCATATTGTTAGTAATTAGTAGTTCAAACTCTGGATTCCAGGAAGACATACACTCAAATGAGACATACACATCAAATAGGGATATGATGTCTCTTGCAGTAGGAAAGTTTTACTACCACTGTGTATTATTGCTTAAATAAAGTGGACAAAATTGTTTTTTTATTTATTTTATTTTTTTTATCTTTATTAAATTGAGTATTTCTTATTTACATTTCGACTGTTATTCCCTTTCCCGGTTTCCAGGCCAACATCCCCCTAACTCCTCCCCCTCCCCATCCTCCCCCCATTACCGCCCTCCCCCCAACAATCGTTCACTGGGGGTTCAGTCTTGGCAGGACCAAGGGCTTCCCATTCCACTGGCGCCCTTACTAGGCTATTCATCGCTACCTATGAGGTTGGAGCCCAGAGTCAGTCCACGTATAGTCTTTGGGTAGTGGCTTAGTCCCTGGAAGCTCTGGTTGGTTGGCATTGTTGTTCATATGGGGTCTCAAACCCCTTCAAGCTCTTTCAATCCTTTCTAAGATTCCTTCAACGGGGGTCCCATTCTCAGTTCAGTGATTTAATGATGGCATTTGCCTATGTATTTGATGTATTTTGGCTGTCTCTCGGGAGAGATCTACATCCGGTTCCTGTCGGCCTGTACTTCTTTGTTTCCTCCATCTTATCTAGTTTGGTGGCTGTATATGTATGGGCCACATGTGGGGCAGGCTCTGAATGGGTATTCCTTCTGCCTCTGTTCTAAACTTTGCCTCCCTATTCCCTCCCAAGGGTATTCTTGTTCCCCTTTTAAAGAAGGAGAGAAGCATTCTAATGATTCGTTCAGTACTTATATCATAAAGACACCAGGAAATAGTAGAACATTATATGCAAAATATAAAATTACTATTCAACTATGCAATCTATGCTCTTCTTTTTCAAAGAAGAAGACTAAGAAAAGTCTAAAAAAAAGCACAAATTTTCTACATAGAAAGTCTACCAGATATTCTGATTTTAAAAGAAATTGATGAGCTTAAAAATCGTTCTACATTTAAAATATGTCAAACTTTAGTAATCCACTGGCTCTGCAAATATCTAGAATAAAATTTAAGCATTAAAAGTAATAATAAAAGTTGTACCAAGTAGTAGGCTTGGAATGATAGAGGTCAATGTTAGATCATATGCTTAGTATGCTAGGACAATGGGATCCATCTGCTATCACTCACACACACACACACACACACAGAGAGAGAGAGAGAGACAGAGACAGAGACAGAGACAGAGACAGAGAGAGACAGAGAGAGAGAGACAGAGACAGAGATGTGGGGAGAAGTTATCAAATGGTGAATGATATTCTAATGCAATGCACAAGTGCTGTTTTCCAGTAACCAGTTTGGCAAAAAATCAGAAGCCTAATGTCACTGGAGAATGATATTGTATAAGGAAACCAGTGCTTTCACAGACAGTTCTTAGAAACATAGCTTAATACAGAGTATCTGGATGACAAAGTCTCAGTATATGCTACTCCCCTCCAAAATGCTTCCTACTGGCTCCAGCAATTCCATTTCTAGGAACTTTCCCCTAGGAAATAACAGATAATTTCCACAAAGATAGATATATCCAACTCAGTATGGAATTGTTTTTGAATAATTCCTTGGAAAATAATTAAAAACAATTCGCAATACATACATAATCTAGAACTTAGTTAAAGAAACCACTATAAATACTTTGAAGCCACTAAGTGTCATTAAAGTGGTCACGATTGGCTAATCGTTTAAGGTATAAAAGAATTTTATAGTATAATTTTATTTTGTCGGATATAACTTTCATATCTATCAACAGAATGCTTAGAAACATGCGTTAAAAATTGCAGATATATTATGGCTTCCAGTTTGGCATTTTTATGGGATTCCTGAGAGTGCAAAAAAGTGGGTCTCTGTTTCTGGTGCCTTCTCTTAGATTCTTCTTTCTGTTTGTTTTGTCCAATTCTAATGTATTAATTTTGTTTTATCTTATTATTTTATTATTACCCTATAAAAGCCTGTTTGCCTTCTTCTAATGAGAGATGAAAAGTGAATCTGGATAGAAGGAAGATGGGGAAGAAATTGGGAGAAGTAGAGGAAGGGAAAATCATAATCAGAGTATGTTATGTGAGAATAAAGTCTATTTCAATAAAAGAAAAATTAAGTCCAGTTCTACATAGGATCCTAACTTTTTTTTTTTTTTTTCGAGATGGGACCTAACTAGGGCCTTGTGCTTGCTAGGCAAGCGCCTACCACTGAGCTAAATCCCAACCAGGATCCTAATCTTTTAAACTACTAATACTCACAACGCATCATGCTTTTTCCTGAAGTGGTCTCATATTGTATGGGTTCTTGGGAAGGGATCTATGTATAAGTTAATATTTTCCTGAATAGAAACAGAACAGCAGTATGTAGAGGTGTGTGTGTGTGTGTGTGTGTGTGTGTGTGTGTATCCTTAGACAGATGTCAAAGCAAAAACAAAAAGCATCATAATGCTCTTTGTTAAAACGCACATCCTAAAAGGGTAAAATGCTTGTATTGAATCTATTTAGAATACCACTGGCATTTGTTTAATTAAACCTTCAGTCACCTTTGCTTTGCCTTATTAGGAAAATCAAGAGTTGCTATTAATTCCATTACCATATGCTCAACAGGATGACTTGAGCAAATAGCACAGAGAACAATGTGCTTTTCAGGACCGCCTTGGGATTCTCCTTGCTTTGTTTTCAGTGTGTTTGGGAGGAAACGATGTGTAGTCCTCTGGGACCAGTTGTCACCTCATAAATAACAAAAAGGGAGGCTAACTTACCAGAAGTCTACAGGGAGAAAGCATGATACTAGTGAGGACTCTTTGGAAACCTACTGCTGTCACTACAGGGACAAAATTCAAAACAGAGGGAAAAAGAAGTAACAGGAGGAATTTTAAGGAAGGAGAGTAAACTCAAGGTTGAGGATCACATCTTCTTTCAACAAAGCAGGACTCACAAACAGCGCTGTTCTGTTT
The DNA here is from genome assembly GCF_011064425.1 of Rattus rattus. NCBI lineage: Eukaryota > Metazoa > Chordata > Mammalia > Rodentia > Muridae > Rattus > Rattus rattus. The sequence continues at coordinate 42,060,577 of NC_046157.1, read as the reverse complement.
GCCACTATAGCTCCTGATCTTTCTAACACCTAGCATGAGAGCCACCTGCATCTTGCCTGCCTAGGGCTTGTTCTTGTGGCTGCAGCAGCACTGAAATAGAACTAAAATGTTGGCATTAAGACTGACTTTTTTCACTTGAATTCCTTCTCTCCATGCTTCCAAGTCAATGTGTATTTAGTTAATGATGTTGATGCCATTTTGGACCAATAGAATAATCTTGGAGCCAAATATACAGCTTATTTCATGGTATGTTTAGAATCAAGCCTACGCTGCCAAAGTGAGAAAAGAAGCTATGTAAATGTGCGGAGTACGGACAGCTCTTCTGGAAACTTCTACCTGTGAAAGGCTGCCCCATCCATCTAGGATTAACCTGATCTATCAGAAATTGTTCATTCCCTTCTGACAGACGTTGTGTTTCAGGAAACAAATGAATTTGTTTTCACTGTCCAACATCCATGTGGAATGTGTTGACCAAAGCAACAATTGGAGACTATATTAACACAGAGTAAAAGAATTTTTACCAGCACAGATTATGGGAATTCTCTCTTAGTTGAAGGAAAAAAAAGAAAGAAAGAAAGAAAGAAAGAAAGAAGGAAAGAAAGAAAGAAAGAAAGGAAGGAAGGAAGGAAGGAAGAAAAGAAAAGAAAATCTTAAATGTTTTCCAAGGCAATGCTAAAATTCAGAGAAGAGTGGTAAGTATATGACATATTCAATCCGATATATAGCATGTTAGGATATAATGCATCTTAAAATGCATCTTAATAGCAAACTAATTCGTACTATGTACTTACCCTATGACAAGGTTTGTGTGAAGTTCTTTGTCCAGTTAGATGCTGTGTATTCTGATGGGAAAGAGCCATTGTTATCTAGATTAAAAGACAAAATTTAGAGAGGTTAGGAAACTTAAACAAGGTTACATCCTAGTGTGTGAATAAGCCGGAATTCAATTTCATGCAGTCTGACCTTTGAACCACTACCCTGTTGCTCCCACACCAGCAGAACACATTCAGTGAACTATAAGTAATGGCAGAGAAAGAACTCTGTGGAATTTCACCTTGGTACCAGAGTACTGCTTAGAGATGTTAAGCTGAGACCCTGTCCTGGAAGGCACTTTGGGAGAAGCCTGAATGTTTTCTAATCATAGCAAACCTCAAGGAGTACTCCCAAAACAAATTCATTGAGCTAATAAGTGATTTCAACAAGGCTATCATGACAATAATAAACAAAAAAAATCAAAAGTATTCCCATATAATGACAATGGAAATTGAAATTAAATAAATTAAGTTTATATTAAAATAAATTCATCTTGCTTTAGTGAAAGTGATAAGCTTAAGTATATATATATATATATATAAATGTAAATAGAATTTACATGCTGAAAATTTCAAAATAAAATTATAAAAATAAGTAAAAAACAAGAATAAAGAAACATACTATATTTATAAATTGAATAAGTCAATACACTAATGTCAAATCTCTCAGTCTGATACAGAATTTTAGCTCATTTAAGCTTAAAACACCTCCATAACTTTATGTAGATAAGTGTAAGTCTACTATTATATGCTTATGGAATGCCAAAAATTAAACTAATTAATGTTGAGAAAGAAAGAAAATGAAAGGAGTTAGTTGGCCAATTTCATGACATCCTCTCCTCTCCGGTAATCAGGATTGTTTGATCTGTGTAAAAAGTAGATAGCAAAATTAAATGAGTGGAATATAGGAACCAAAAGCAAACCCACAACAAAGTATGTCAAATTGTTAACATGAAAGTCATTTCAATGGAGGAAAGCTACTGTTTCGGGGCTTGTTTTCATTTGTGCATGTGTTTATTTCTTTGTTTTAAGATCTGTTGATAAATACTGGCCATGGTGGTGAATACCTTTAATCCTAGCAGCTAGGAGTCAGGCACAGGTAGATCTTTGTGAGTTCAAGGTCATCCTGGCACATAGTGTGAGTTCCAGGTCAACCCAGAGACCCTGTCTCAAAAATAAATAAATAAATAAATAAATAAATAAATAAATAAATAAATAAATGATGTGCCAGTTGTCCATTTATAGACAAAACTGTTGGTGTCAACCTAAATATCATGCCTTATACAAAAATTAACTCATTTAGAACATAGTTATAAATCCCTGAGTTGAGGCAAAGACTTTGTGGACTTAACAATCACCATCATTAAAAGATAGACTGATAATTCATTTCTTGCTAAAGTTAACATTTTGTGTTGCGTGTAAAATATTAAGGATTTAAAAAACTCACATGCCAGCTGGGAGAAAATGTTACTAAGTCATATATTTGATTAATATCTACAATACAAGAAACTCTCAGAACTGAACTGTAAAAATCAAAAGTCAAATAGAATTGGTTCTCCGTATACATGAGCTTGGTGTTCACAGATTCAAACACTGATAGAAAATACTTAAGAGGGGAAAAAGGTACATTTGTGCTGAATTTTCTTTGTTGGTGCCTAAATTATACACAACTATTAACCTAATATTTGTGTCAGATAAATCAGCATGCAGAGTACAGGTATTTAAGGTATACAAGAGTATACAAAGACTTTGCTGTACATTTTATATAATGGACTTAAGCATCTTTGAGCATTCATACCCATAGGGTATAATAGAACCAATATCCCATGAACACAGAGGAACATGGGTAAAGAGCATGAAGACTTTAGCATTGAAGATGTATAGACAGACTATAATCATGATAAAATAATATTAACAGCTTTCAATAAAGATGTATTAAACCAAAGGGATATGTTGCTGCATTCCTATTAGAGTTGTGACAATAAAATAATTGTGATGATACCAAATTTTTCAAAGACTGTGGATAAAATAGGACACTCTTATCTGACTGGTGCAAATGTAACACGAGAGTTGAACTGTTGTGCCCATTCTTGAACCGCAAAAGACCACCAAGGAGCCAAGTCCAATGCAATAGCACCAGGGTCTTTTTATTTAAGTTTAAGCCAGGGCTCACCACTGACCCTGACACAGCAAGACAGAACGGTGAAGCCCGGAGCCCAGTTTTAAGCATTTATGGAGGTAAGCAAACAAGCAAGAGGGTTTATTCATATCTGATTGGGGAGATATTGCAGAATTGTGCTGCCCTTTAAAGTAATTGGCTGGTGCTGGGACCCAAACCATAAACTTGACTTCTGCTTTCCTCCTGATTGGTGGTTGTTAGGAAGTCAAGTGCCAAGGGCAGACTTGTAACCCTGGAAACTAGTGCTCTGCGCAGGTTTGTTGGGGAGTAACCTGGAAACTGGTGCTAGACTCAGACTTGTTGGCGAGTAACTCGAGTTCAACCTTAGGTCGGGTTCTCCAGGATAGGAGTCTGAGCCCAGTGTCTGGTCTCTCAGGACACACGCACTCCCCCTAAGGCCAAGCAATTGCAGTTCTGGACATTGATCCTAGAGAAATGAAGTCCTAGTTTTACATAAAGGCTTCTCCATGAATACTTGTGGCAAATCTCTTCATATTAAGTAAAAACTGAAAATGGCCTACATGTTTTCTAACAAGTGAATTGTTTAACAAACCGCAGTATAATTACAGCGTATATTTTCAGATGGAAAAATGATAACATAATGTTGATAAACACAAACTTGGTAGATCCCCAGAGAACTACACTACATGGGATTGGGGAGCCCCAAAGTTTACATATTCTGTGACTTCATTCAGATAATAGTTTCGAAGTGACTAACTAGTGGAAATGAAGAGGGTGATGCTTATAATGGATTAAGAAAATGAAGCTGTCCCACTACCTTAGCTTGCTTTCTATTGATGTGATAAATACTGTTGGGTGTTGGTCTAGTGCTGTGTATACAAATGCTTAATTCTGAATCCCAAGATCTGGTTGCCATCCAGACAAGCAATTCACTGACCTTTGTTGTGCAAGCCTTGCCTTCCACCCCAATTTAACTCCTGATTGGTCAATACATGGCAGGGGCTTATGACTGAGTAGAACTGATAGGAAGGCGGGCCTTTGAATTGAGTAGGGGATCTCCAAAGAGACCAGAAAGAAGGCTGAGAGAGCAGGATGTAGTAATGGGGTCACCTATCAGATATCCTGCATATCAGATATTTACATTGTGATTTATAACAGCAGCAAAACCATAGTTATGAAGCAACAATGAGATAATTCTATGGTTGGCGGTTACCACAACATGAGGAACTGTATTAAAGGGTTGAGCATTAGAAAGGTTGAGCTTTGCCGCTCTAGGGTTTCTGTTTCCTGTAAGGACTATCTCCATGGCATATACCTTTCTCTTTACTAATGAAGTTAAATGCGTGAAACCTACCTCAAATGTGTAAAAATAGTTATGTTTAAGTGTGGACTGGGAATCTTTCAAGTAGGCAAGGTCAATGTAGGCTTACTCCATTTCTTAGAAGACCCATCAGCTTAATGAGGCAGCATTTCCCTTAAATTTTAGTTAACGTAAGATTGAATTATAATTTCTTCTCATAGAATTGTCTATAAAAGAAATATTTCCTTTCTAGCTGTTTGAGATTTCCAGAAGTTCCAACTTTTCCCATGCCCTAGTTTCACAGGGCAGGAGAATAACCCACACGTGTGTGGCGGGGACTTTAACTCACATTAGCTTCAGGAATGTTAGCTTTGGCAGGGTTGTAGGGACTAACATGTTTACATGACATTCAGGGCACGTTTCTTCTGGTCTTCTGTCCTTCATCGGCTTATAGACACCAACACTGTCTCAGTCGAAATCTAATACTGGAAGCTAGTCTATTTTACTACATTCAAACACTGTTTCCTTAATGTTATTTCCTTTGCCAAAAAAATCTATAAGATCTTAAAAGAATGTTAAGGAAATAAAGCTATTGTTTAGATAACACATGATATTTATATTTGCTGAGACTTTTCTTCAGACATTCTTCTGAGTTTAAATTGCAGAATTATTGATATACTCCTTAAAATAATAGAATGACCTAATACCATGTCTGTAGCTCATATTTTGTAATATAGATGAAGCTATGGAATAGATGATAATTTTGGAGTAGCAATTCTTGTAATCATTATTTAGCTATAAAGCTAATTGAGATATTTAAACATAAGGCTGGGATCTATATTCTGCCTTAAAAAAATAAGACATTGGCAATCACTGTGAAAAAATTTTAAATTGTCATACTTGAGTTCGACTTGGGAATGCCAAGTATGGGTTTAATTCAGTTCAAGCTGGCGTATATCCTACCTTTTGACATTGTAACACAACGTTGGTATCCACGAAGATTATTCTTAAGAAACTCAAAAACAAGTTATAAAAAAATTTACAAAAAAGGACAATATTTTAATGAATGTAAATTTAGGATTTTATGTGGGGCTACATCCATAGCTGTCTTCTGTAACATGTGGCCGCATGCAGTTAGCAGTCTACATGTTCCCCATGCCTGCTTATTGGCATTTATCAATTACAAATTTATACTGGAATCTATCACTGGTCTTGTCATGACTAGTGTGAGGAGAGACTAATAGAAAATGAACTTAGCACACAGTGTTGAGCTCTACAGTGAAGGTAAGTACTGTAGGAGGACTCATGCACGATACTGGGTTTTAAACTTTAATCCCATGTAAGCAGGGACATCCACTTCCCTATCTTATGAATACCACATTCATAGTGATCTAGATTAAGACAGCCTGCTGCCAAAAACAAAAAACAAAAAACCAAAAAAAAACAAAACAAACAAAAAAAAAAAAACAGATTCACTCATGAAAATCGCTTGTACCACCTTTGTTGCTCTGGGCAGAGTCTTGCTGAGGGCAGATGCAGCATTAATGGCTGATGTGTATCACAGGTTCAGAAGAAGCTGGACTCCAGAGGCTGCTCTATGATATATTCACATTTAGAACATCAAATCTCTCCCTATGGCTCTGATCTTCTGAGGTCTTTCTTCTTACCCCAGTACACAAGACTGGTAGATTTATGTAATTAACAAACTTATCCTAAACAACGTTGCAGAAAAAAAACTGAAACTGAACCTTATTCCCTTAGAAAACCAGCCCCCTGAGTGATGCACAGATAGACACCACAAGAAAGTATGCTGAGAATTTCCCCCCAGACTTCTTATTTAACACAGAGAGCCGGCTTCTTGAAGTACAACTCATATCCTCATAGTCCAAAGTGACCTTAGGTTTCCCCACGTAAAACCCTGCTCTTTGCACTCCAGACTGTTGGACAGTGTTCGTGTCTGGTTTGTCTGATTTGATTAGGAACTCCTCAGGCAAGAGTTTTCCCTGATTCTGTGTTCCCTACGGTACCTGGCTTCTTGTTGGTATCCTCCAGTGCCAAGGAACATTTGGTTAAGGTGGCTGTCTTCCTCATGCCCATGTCCTTTCTGACCTGCGTCTTATATTTGTGTCTGGGTACAAGCTTCCTGTGTTACTGAATCACTTTTGGGCTGATCTTCGCAGGAAATTAGGGCATGAGGTTGAGTGTTTTGCCACTGCAAGTTTGAGATTTGGGCACAAACACAGCAGAAATATGCTATGCTACCCAAAGGGAAAATGTTTCTAAAAGAATCCCCTTTTGTTCAGTGGTCATGGTGATTTTTGTCAGCCAGGACACAGAGTGGGTAACAGATAAGAGCATCAAACCATCAGGTCCCTGAGTGTAAGCATTTCACCACAGTTTCTCTGTTCCTTCAGGAAAAGTGGTCAACTTTTTGTCTCACTCAGGAGTCGTTGGGATTGGACTTTTACAATTGTATCTTGTTGTTGGTGGTGGTGGCGGTGGTACCAAATTAATAATGAAGTTTCTTGTATTTTATATGACTAAGTTGGTTTTACAGTTGGAAGTCAGATGTTCTATATGGGATTTCCCAGCATTAACACAGGGAGGATGGTTCGGTGCAACCTCACTGCATTGCAGCTGGAACGAAACATGTCTGCATAAAGAGAAGTCTCTTTCATTCTGCGTTTTCCTTTCCTGCCATTTAGCACGTCTTGTGTTTTTTTTCTTGAAAGTTAGAAGTTAGACGTGATATATTAGGTAACAGGAATGTAGATAAATATGCATGTAGGGTGAGATTTTATGCTAGTCTGAGTAGGAGTTGGGCTGTATTGAATGTTTTCTATAGCAACACACCAGAGCCAGAGCCGCACATGTCTCTGCTCCTCTTGCTTTTGTTTCTTCTGTCTCTCAGGGGGCTTCTCTAAGATCCTGTCTTTTGGATCTTTAGCCTTAATTTTCTGGTGTCAGGATGTGACAGGAAGGTGCTAAAGCAAGGGTCTAGGTGAAGTTTTACAATCTCATCACAAAGTTTCAGTCACTGGGTTGTAACTTTAACGAGTATTTCTTACCTTTACTTCCTCCCAATTTAGATCACACAAAACAGTTGAAAATGCTACAGTTGAATAGGTGTCATTCTCTTAGGTGAGTCATTCTCTGGTAATCCCTGAGCCTGGAAAGGAGGTCATGATCACTGAATGCTCTGACAAGTCACTCGAGTCATTTGAGTGAAAGCCAAATCTCCTCTTTTTTTTCTCCACCTTTTTTTAATTGAGCATTTCTTATTTACATTTCAATTGTTATTCCCTTTCCTGGTTTCCAGGCCAATATCCCCCTAACCCCTCCCCCTCCCCTTCTTTATGGGTGTTCCCCTCCCCATCCTCCTCCCATTACCGCCCTCACCCCAACAATCACTTTCACTGGGGTTTCAGTCTTGGCAGGACCAAGGGCTTCCCCTTCCACTGGTGCTATTACTAGGCTATTCATTGCTACCTATGAGTTTGGAGCCCAGGCTCAGTCCATGTATAGTCTTTGGGTAGTGGCTTAGTCCCTGGAAGCTCTGGTTGCTTGGCATTGTTGTTCAAATCTCCTCTTACCAGGAGTCCTTACAGTTGGCTTTCTGAAGGTAAGCTCCAAGTGTGTGGGACCTCTAACACTGAGTTGCTTTGAATTTTGTCATTCTCATGCTAGACTTCACTCAGCTCCCACAATTCATCACAATTACCTTGTAAACGCTGAAAATTCATGACTTCTGCATAGAAACAGATCAGGGCTGTTATTCTTAGGACTTGTCTAATGCAAGGGTAGTGGTTTGACCTTTGAACTCCATTCCTTACTGGATATATGAACTCTAATAAATTTTTCATCTTCTCAGAATTTATATTATAAAAACAAAAATTAATAAATTCCAACTTTACATTTACAACATAATTTTTCACAGTCAATATAACTTCACATTATTTTCAAAACATTATTCTTAATGACAAAATTAAGTGAATAAGAAAATTAAGATGGATAAGAGAACCTAGCATGAATCCATTGATTAATTCTAATAATCATGAATAATATTTTCAAGTGTTAGAGAGAAGAAAAATGAGAAAGTCATGTGTGTGTGTGTGTGTATGAGAGAGAGAGAGAGAGAGAGAGAGAGAGAGAGAGAGAGTATGTGTGTTTGTGTGTGTGTTATGGTTTGAATATGTCACCAAAGGATCATGTGTTGATGACTTAGCTCCCAGCTGGTGGTGCTAATGAAAGGTGGTTGGTTCATGAGGACAGAAATGTCATCAGTGGATGAATCCATTGATATGTTCAAGGTTAAACAATAGTTCATTAGTAAGAAAGGCACATGACTTTGAATACTCTCTCTCTCTCTCCTCTCTCTCTCTGCCTGTTTCATTCTTTCCTTTATCTGTTCCTTCCATTTTCCTTTTTTGTCACCATAAAGTTAGCAACTCTCTTTCGCTTTGCACTCTGCCATGATAGGTTACCTTCTGTGGCTCCAAAGGAGAGGAGACAGAGAACTGTGAACTAAAACCACTTAAACCATGAACCAAGACAATCTTTTCCTTCTAATCCACAGCAGGGGTAGAAAGGTGACTAGCACCGGCTGATCAGGGCAGACGAAATGATGACATTAGTAAAAGCACAAGCATTTACTAATTACCAACGTAATAATTGTTTCAAGCTGCATGGACATTTCACTGTAATGATTAATGGACAGAAATGTCATGGGATTGGAGTCATTGGAGAATAAGACAGCTGTCTGAGTGTCTCAGTGAATCAAACAGAGTTCTTCTTAATCACGAAAGAAAAAGGAATGTGTTCACAGTGAAAAATGCAGTGAACACATTACAAGCAAATGGTTCCCCAAAGCAGGGCTCACTGATTCCATGGACCTGATCTGAGGCTCAGTAGGAACCATTACTGTGTCTGATGGCTCTGTCCCCAAATGCGTTAGCTAAAGCTAGTTATAAGGAAATGTTCATTTAGTGGAACTGTATAAAACAATAATTGGATTCTTTCTTTTACCATGAGAGGAAGAAAAGAACTAGGAATTCTTTTAAGATAAAAACAAACAAACAAACACACAAACAAACAAATAAACAAAAAACAAAAGCAAAGTACTCCGTGCCTAAATGATGTGTGATATCGTCACTGGCTCCTGGGAAGAGGGTATAAAAAGGGATTTTATTGGGTTACTTTGGAGTTCAAATAGGAGCTGTGTTTGGTAGCATTATCATCAGTGTTAATTTTTCTTAGCTGTTTGTGCAAGAGTGTTCACATTTTGAGAGAGAAATAAAATATTTTACAATGAGCGTCTGGATATCTGCAATGAGCTCTTAAACAGAAGGAGATTAACAATTGAAGAGACGAATTAGACAACCTGCATTCACTTTTCTATAGGTTGAATCTTTTCAAAGTAACCATAATCACTGCCGAATCATATAAGTGCTGTACATCCCACAAAATAACAATTAATCTTTCCTTTCATCCATTAACACATTGAAAACACAGTTACAATATTATATTGAGCTAAGTGGTAGCAAATGATAGTCCATCTATAGGAAAATAATAAACCAACATTAAAAAAAAAACAAATGTAGATAGAAAAACTGTTGAAAAACAGAATTTACAGGGCTTTGGGACTATCGTGGTAAGAAATTAAAAGTAAAGTTTTGGATAAAAGTGAACTCCCCCATACAGCATTTGTTGCTGAACTGCGAAAATGGCAACTAAGGAATTAGCATGAAATGTAGACGATTGCGATGAACTATGCTTTTTATTTAGCACTTTGCAGAAACCTATTCTCTTTACCTTCTGTCACTGCTCTACACTGGTTGCTCTGACAACATGTGGAACAATGAATACATACACTGCATCTTGGCTCTGAGGCTTGCCCTAAATAGGACACTTTTAAAGTCACCTCTTCTGCAAGTGATGGCAAAGTGATTAAAACTATGGGAAATGCTAGCATAAAGGCCATGCTGAGTACTGCCAATTGCCAGAGCCCTTTGTGCAAAATGCCTGTGTACGATTTTTATCCTCTGCTGTGGAGTGTTTCAAGGCCCCAGGGTAAGGCTCATCAGTATGTGCACAGTGAAAGAATTAGCTCTCTTATCTATCTGTGGTAGAATATCCAAGAGCACTGAGACACGTTTTAGAGCAAACTCCATGTCCATTGGTGTCATTTCTAAATTATCTATTCCTTGAAGAATTTCAGGATCTTGGTTAAAAACTACTTAACCGGCAGGAAACGCCCCTTTCAGACTGCTGCATATCCTTATTGGTTGTAACGATTAACTCACCTTCTTCCCCGCCAAATTGCAAGAATAAGTAGTCTAAAAGTACGTGTCCCGACTGGAGAGCAAGACAAGAAACAGGGAGAGTAGACAAGACCACAGCCAGGAAAAAAGAGGCACTGCCCCTCCAAGTCGTGCCCCTCCCCAATGTGCCCTGTTAACGGAAACGGAGGGAAGGAGCAGTCTGATCAGAAAGTAGCCCAGATGAGATTTATAGTGTCTCTGTTTTGAACAGAAGCATGATATTTGCAGCTCAGAAACTGGAGAGAGGATGGACTGGGAACGGGACTTCAACTAACGTCCCAGGAATTTTCCTTCAGTTCCTGGGCAGAGAAGCTGCTGCCCTGGGCTTAGGACAGAGCTGGAGACCAAGCAACCTGCAATTTCTGGGCTATTTCCTGTGTCTTGAGACCCTGGGATTTCGAGTTGACAATTCAAAGTTATAACCCTGTTTCTAATGTTTTGTGTTTCAGGTTGAAATCGTTTGATTTCTGAACATCTCCTTTGGCTTTTTATTTTTATGCTGGGAATGGAACCTAGGGCCTCATCAATGATAGACATTCAGGTATCTTAGCAAAGGAAACAAGGTGGGGAGCTACTCTTGGCTGCCTCTGGAACTAGTAGGAGGTGTAAGCTCCTATTCGGAAAGTCTGCGACCATACCTGACAGGGTTAAGAGCTCAGAACATAAGGCTTTCATGAAATGTGACATACAGGCAGCTGTGGAGGAAAGGGTGAATGACGGTCGTTTTCCTTTTAACTTTCACACAGAGTAAGCACCTGGGTCACAAAGGCGTGATGTTTAGCTTGTTCCAACTTCCTTCGTGTTCGAATGTTCCCCCCATGAAATTTGCACTTAGACAAATTAAATTTAAAGAAAACAAAGGCAGCCCTTTCCTGCTTTTTCCAAAATTAGCCTTCATATGCAGACCGCTTGGGTCTTCATGACCTGGACTAACCCTTCAGATGCCTAAATGATTAGAAATGCCTGGTTCTTTCCAGTGGGTCAATCAGATCTCCAAGGTTTCAATCTACACATACGGTCTTTCAGTGAAAGTGGATCACAGCCTTGAGGTCTAATGTAAGTGAGGATATTTTGTCATCTTAGATTTTTTTCTGTTGGAAGTACTTTTTGAAAAGTAGTACAACTTAAGAAATATTTTAATGATGTGAAATAAAGCATCAATCTTAACCAACAGGAATTTTTTTCAGAGATATTATCAAAGCAATTCAATTTCTTTTTCAAACCAAAAAGAAAAGAAAAATACATCAATCTTAGATTTAAAATGGAAAAACCAAGAGCCATGACTCAGTATAACTTTTGCACTCATTATTCCCTAATCACAAAATTAATATAGCCTCTCTAATTATCAATGGTGTGGCACGATAATTAACTCTATAGTTTTTTCCTCTCAAGTTCTTCCACTTAAGAAAAAGCAGTGAGGCACGGTGAGGGAGTACTTTGTGTAAACAGATTATTAGTTCTTGACAAAAATAAATATACTTGCTTTACAGCTACGTGAAAATATGTTTCATGTTTCAGTCATACATATCTGGGCACATGGTTTGGAAAATTCAAATTAAATTTCCCAGTATTTAGTTCATTACAGAGTCCATGCTAAGCGCCTTAGGGAAACGAACTTTTCACTGCCTCATCATGATTGTCACATTCTTAAGCTATGAGTTTCACTAAAATCCATTAGTGCTCTAAAAGTATAGGCTTTGTAAAAACCATAAACAGCATTTCTGTTAGCTGGAGTTTTTTATCAACATCAGGTCATATGAAGAGTTGTTTGGGAAGCTCAGTACGGCCTTTTTGTCACCAAGGTTATGTTTATCATCACTTTCTGATTTGTTTACTATATCGAAACCTAAGGTCAAGTCAGCCCACAACTGTATCCTCCATATATGCCCCTCAAATACATTGGGGTCCTTCATTCCTAAGAGTTTGTCTAACCTTAAATCTGATCATGTCTTTTTGCGGCCTCAATTGCAAACCTTACCTTCCTAGGTACCAAAATTTAACACAGTAAGTCTCCAATAACTCATTATTTTTCAGTTGTCACAACAGAAATAATTTTAAATGCTTACACGTTTCGATGTTTTTTTCAAAGTTCTGAATAAAGAACTCAAACTCCAATTTTGTGTATTTGTCTTTAATGATTTACTAAGGCTCTCACAAAAAGAAGTTGCTTGTCAGGATGTCTTTGAAAGTACATGGAAATGTGTAAGCTTATGAATTCATGTCTTAAGATCTTCTGGGACCGGGGTTGGGGATTTAGCTCAGTGGTAGAGCGCTTGCCTAGCAAGCGCAAGGCCCTGGGTTTGGTCCCCAGCTCTGAAAAAAAATAAAATCTTCTGGGACCATCACGTTTCTCATTTACCCACAGTTTTCAATCATCTACGTTTTAATGCAAAGAAGATAGCAGCCCTCCCCCATTTTTCCTTTTTCTGTCTATACGCAAGCTAAAATATTCTCAAGCAAGATGCCATACTAGAAATAAACACAGGAAACTTTCTTTTGGCAACGCATTCTAAAAGCAAAGACTACGTCAATAGCTGTAAAGGTAGAAAGAACAGCCAACTATTTTAGCTTTTGTTAGAAAGTCTAGATTGAAATATAGTCATATTGTACATTTTGCCATCTTGAGTTTCTGGGAGAAATCTGCATGGAGAACATTCCTTGGGCTGGTACCCCTGGGAGAAGGCTCCCTTAAATTCTTCACAGATGGGCCCTGGACTCAAGCAGCTGTTCTGCATGCCAAGGACATGAAGAGAGAGGGAACTACCAAGCTGATTTCTGAGGAGGCTGGCTCCCTACCCAAATATGGGAATCACAGCCAAGACCCTGCCTGCTTGTCACTTTTTCCTTACCATTCTGAGTCTGCGTTTGCACTCCCCTGGAGGCAGATGTTCGCCTCTTCATTACCAACCACATGCTCCTCAGTTCTCAGACTTTAATTGACTTAAACATCCTACACTAAGGTCTTTCAGTTAAAACGATGTTATTATTACACAAAGGTATAATGAACAGCACCGATGAGCTTTCGAATTGTAGTCCCTTAGAAAAGGAATAACTTCTGTCTATCTTGCATAATTCTTTCAGACCTGGGATCTGTCTGGGATCTGTCTGTCCTACTTCTAATGAGCATCCATGCCATCTCTGAATATCTATTTGTTCCTCTAGATCTGACGCCCTTTAATCACAGTTCACCCAGTGCATGCAGGACTATTATAAGCCCGCCATGATTTTATTCACTTCAAAAGTAATTTAGACCAGGGAGTATCTCCTGTATATTAGCAATAAGCATGAGGGCAGAATTAAACATTTTTAAATAATCTATCTAAAGTTCTATATTTGTGTTGAACAACTGTGAGAAAGATGATTTCACATGCAATGTATTGTGAAATGTCATCCTAAGATAAAATGTTATTTCCAATGGGTAGGAAATTTAGTGTGTCTAATATGAAGATTAACTGAGTTATTAATGACCACAGCTTAATTTTATTGTAAAACATGATGGCTGGTGTTTTCTCCTTTTTTGCTATTCTCAAGTCAGTAGAGCACTTTTGGTTTTAGTTCTAACAACTTTCATTTTACTTGTCCTGTGTGTTGGTCACTGTACAAGAATATATACCTAGCTACATGCAGTCATCTTTAGAAAGATAATGTTTACTGGGTACTAACCATAATATAAACTTTGACTGTTTTTTTTTAATGAGACAATAAAAACCTAAAACACTGTTCACACTGTATCATGTATAATAATGGCAGTGGTTAAAACAGGAAGTAAAACTTACTGATTGGCATGTTTTCTATTAATGAAGGATATTTTGAAGTCTGCCCTCCTTAGAACGATCAACAGGACACCATCTTAGCAGAATCAAACTATAAACTACATAAAAAAATTTAAAAGCTAAGTAGGTCAGACTACTGAGAGCCCTGGCACTCAGTATACTTTTGACTGGGAAAGCATTCTCCACCATGGAAGAATGAAGGCAGCATCATAAATCTACCTTGTTGCTAGTAAAGAAGTTATTTAATGAGAAACTTGGAGTATTTCTGATAGTGTCAAACAGTTCTTCAAGTTTAAACTTTCTCCCCTTTCTTCGTCCCTGCCTTTCTTCTTCCCTACACACAAATTTTAGCCTTAGAGAGACTAAAAAAAGAAAAAAAAATACACACGTGTCAAAATGTAGCAAATAAATGCCCATGAGATGTCCAGCCCTAATTGGTTTGTCTATAGTATGACTCCTATTCCTAAGACTCAAGGAACACTGTGGAAAAGAAGGAAAAGGGAATTTAAGGATCAGAGGAACAGGACACCTGGTTTGAAATAGTGTCTTCTGGACACGAAAGGGATGCTACCACCATAAACAATATGGTTGTCTGCATGAAACCTGCACAGAATCATACTAAATTTCATGAGGCTCTACCCTTCTATTGTAGACCAGGCCTCTCCTTAATCTCCTTTTCTGTTTCAAAACAAGGCTTGGCTGCAGAATCAAGTTCCCCATGTTTTTTCCTCTTCAACATGTACATTTTGTACTTTTATTTTCTGTACTACCTCCTCTCATTCATTTTTGAGCTTTATACAGGTGACAACTATGTGACAAGGTCAACACTAGGCTGTCTTGACATCTCCTGAGCCAAAGAAATTAGTCTATTTCTTTCAAATTTAGCCTTGGTCATATTCTTAGGACAAGGGCAGGAAGCAGCTACATTCTTTGCCAAAATAACACAAGAACAATCTCTAGTCCAGTTGCTAATATTGTTCCTGTATGAGACTTCTTAGGCTGCACTGCTGTAATTCACATAGCTCTTAGCATCTCTGTCTTTCAAGTGCTTACTACGGCTGGCCCACTAAACTCTGCTTAAAACATTCAACCACTTTCTAATCCAAAGTTCCAAGACCTTTTACATTTCTCCAAAAGCCTACAAGACCAACTTGTTGGCAGCAATATTCTGGTCCCTAGTGGCCAACCTCTGCCTTAGCTTCTAATGCTGTGATGAAGAGGGTGACTGAAAACAACGTAGTGAGTGAAGAGTTTGTTTTATCTCACAACTCTCAGAACACATTCCATCACTAAGGAAAGTTAGGCAGGACCTCAAGCAGGAACCTGGAAACGAGAAATGAAGCAGAAGCCAGAGGAGGATGCTGTTCAGTGGCTTGCTTTCCAGGGCTGATCAGCCTTTGTTTTTATGCTACCTAGGACCACCTGCCACCACCATACTACCCACTGGCACCACCTGAAGTAGACAGGGCCTTCCCACTTTAATCATTAATCAAGGAAACACCCTTATAGAGTTGCCTGGAAGCTAATATGATGGGGGCCTTTTCTCAGTGAAGTTCCTTTCACCATTTGACTCAAGGTTATGTTAAGTTGACAAAAACCCAACCTTTACACTTATTTTTATACGCAATTTCAAAAGCGGACATCTTATGTGAAATCTCTGCTCAGTAGAGCTGGATGCCACATTTCACAAAGAAAAGTTGGGTACCAACTTTGGTAAAGAGGCTGTATTCGTCTAAAGTACCATATGCTCTACATTTAAATTTCAGTTTGAGTTATTAATAGATTTTTCTTTTGTTTTATTTCATGTTGATTTTTTTCCTAAAATACACAAAAAAAATATTTCAAACCTCTCTGAGCTATTTCATACATGCAAAGACAGAGGCTGAAACTTTCCACTGTGAAGTCACTGGAACCTGGCCAAAGTGAAATCACTTAGGGAAGAAAAATGATAGTTGTATGCAACAAATTAAGCCAGATGAAACCAGGGATGTCTTCTTTTTAATCAAGCATGCATGGCCACACATGGGAACCTGAAGGGATCTAAAAAGAATCATATTTAACTTGGACTTTGCGTGAGAACTCTCCCTTTCCTAATATGGATATTTTCTTTTACTTAGTGTGGGTCAAGTCTCTAGAAGAGGTCATGCCTTTGAACTTTTCTTCCACAAATCAGAAAACTGAAGAAGTAGGTCTAGTTGGTATATTGACCATTTTTTCCTCTGGTTTCCTTCAATCATCTATGATGATTTAAAGGGGGCTGCATAAAAATAGAGCCAAAGATATTTCTAACTAAAACATGTGAATTACAGATTTTTCAGTGTAGACCTCAGTATCCCTTTATACTGTATTAACAAACTAGACTATCTGCCTATGTTCCCACATCTCCATTCTCATAGAAACTTTCAAGGGAACATCAGAAAAATCAAAATAAGAATTTTGCTGATGGACACACCTTGGTGTTTTCTCAAAATCATATAATATCTTCATACAATTAGTCTTCCCTGTGGCATACTTGTGTCATTTGTCTCAACTTTAATTTAAATAAATGCAATGTTTTACTCCTTAAATTTCCTGTATTTGAACAGTATCTATAACCTTAAATATCCAATCAAAACATCCATGAACTTTCAGAAAGAAGTAATTGAGTAATGCAAACATTTCCTCCATTTGAGATAATTTAAAAAAAAAGCAAAAACACAACAAAACAAATGAGCAAACAAAAACCAGGCACCTCAGACATTTCCCTGCACGTTGGTGCTTAGAGAATCATGCCATACCCTACCATGCTTTAGCACTTTCCCTGCAGTCTCACATTCTTTCCCTTGACCTATTACAGAAGTGTTGGATGTCTTGCCTTCTATAGTGCTCTGACTCAGTTGGAAACAACTACATCAGCTAACATGAATTTGGCCTGTTTGGGCCATGCTAGCAAGGTTTTTCCACCTTAAAAATATTTTACAGCTAGTCTTCTGAGTTATTGTCTGCTCTCGGTCTCTATCTTCCACCCTGTTTTCTTTCCATCTTCCCACGTCCTGAGAACCACTTGAAAACTCGTGATCTTTCAAAAACAGAAATGTTGAAGAATTCTAATGGTTAGAGTGCTCTGTGCTCACAGTGCCCATGGTTCGTGCTTCCAGCTGTACCCTGTTGGCTTACATGCCCTACCAGAGGACACGCACATGAATAAAAGACGTGTAAGTAGTATGGTGTTTTAGAGTTCACATTTACTTTTCCAGATCCATATGCTGCTTTGTCTAGTCCTTTGCGTGGTGACTCCAAAGTTGGATATAGCTAAACACAGCCTTGTGATCCCAAAGCTCCCTTCTTGTGAATGTTGACCTGGTTACTTTACTTTTCTGTTGAAAGAATAATAGTAGCTAATGAAATCATTAGCATGTTCTTTCTGAATGAAATGTAAAAAAAATAAAAATCAGTCTACTACCTTTGGAAATTGCCAGCTCTATTCTCTGAAAACACACAATTAAGACTGTAGGACAAATGTCTGATCTAGCAGTATTTATATGGAAGAGAGATCCTAATGTAATCTCTCAGGAGAGGCTGCAATTAGCCTTTGAAGGTGGTGAACTAAAACATAAAACAGCTGTCTCCTTCCTTCTCTTAGCAGTTGTGCCAGGTGAAAAATATCATTCTTTTTTCCTTTGTAGGTGACAATAACCGTGTGTTCAGGTTTGTTTTCACAGTGCCCAGAGGTGTTCATTGGTGACAATGGGCCCGGAATTAAGAACTGGTAGGGTTAAATGGTTTTTCTAGCATTCGATTTTATTTAATCTCCACCATTTAGAATGGTGCATTACATATAGTACTTTGAAGACACTAAGTAAATACTTAGTATTTGTGGGGGGAAACAGGCTAGTACCTGGATGTGAACCTTCCCTAAATCAATACGTTGAAACCCTAGTCCTCAAGATCATGGTATTGGAAGGCAGAGCCTTTTGGAAAATGACCAGATATTGAGGGCAAAGCTCTCCTGAATAGGATTAATTAATATCATTATAAAAGATTCAAGGAAGCTTATGTGTCACTTCTATAACACAGGAAAAAAGCAAGGAGTTTCCACCCATCAGGAGCAAGCGCCCCCTAGATACAAAACCTGCTAATACCTTGAGTTTACATTTCTCAGCTTCCACAACTCTGAAAAATGAATACATGTTGTTCATAATCCATAAATTTTGTGACTCTTTTATTCTAGCTATCTGATCAAACTGCTATGATTTTGTTTACTCTTTAAATATCATATGTTGAAACATAGTGGCCACTGTGAGGATATTAAAAATCAGGTTAAGCCACACGAGCAGAGTCCTCGTGGATACAACCAGGAATCTTATAAAAGAGCCTGAGAAACTAGAATTACTTTCTTCCCTTCTGCTGCCTATATCGAAGGAACTATTTGTGAAAAATAGGCATTCCAGAATATTGATCCAGGTATGGCTTTATCTTGTGCTTTCAGTCTCCAGAACTATCAGAAAGTAAATTCTTAGTATTTGTAAATTGCATAGTCTTAGGGATTTTATTTACAGTAATATAGGCAGAGTAATACAGAATATATTTTCATATTGAGATTTCAGTACAGTATAAGCAGTCATTTTAAATATATTTATCTGTTATCATTCAGCTATGATTGATTCATTCAGTTAGTTGAAATGTTTGAAATTATTTTTATCAGGCGTTTTGTATCTTGGTTCATATTACCTGCCGGGTGTTGAATATTTTAGGTGGTTTTGTGGTAAAGGGTGCTTATGGTAGTCTTTAATACTTTCCAGAATTACTTCCAATCTCCCTAAAAACCTGGTAAATTTGACTTTCACTGCCCTTGGAGGATAAATGGTGAGTAGAAGCATCGTGTGTTTATTAGGAGATTACAGTGCTGGCTTCTGACTTGCTACCCTGTTCTCCTTAGTATACAAGCAAGTTCCAGGTAACAGCTGTTTCATCAGCCCCTGTTCCAGGAGTGAGGATAATGGTTGTTGGAACCTTAAATTGGTGTGCTCTTGAGAGGTTTTGTGGACCTATATACACTTTTATAGCTGAGGCTGATGTGCCCTGATTAATACATGTGCTGTTCTGAACAGCAAAGGAAGAGGCTACTTCTGGTAAAAGATCAATACAATATGCTAAAAAGAGAAGGCATTTTCCCATTTCAATGGTTATAGTTTCCATAGGGTAGTAAGTGTGGCAACAGACTGAGCTGTGAGAGGTGAAGCTTTGTGGAAAAGGAGCATAGAGAAGTAAGGAGGTAAACTGACTTTGTAGATCGATGGAAATGAGGTGTTATCTTCTTAAAACAAAAAGCAGCTTAAACTTAAAATACTGATGAGAAACTGGTGACAGACTGGCTGGAACAGAATGAGAAAACAATAAAAAGAAAGACCATAAGGACGCTGCAGGAGATGAAATCCAGGCCCAGGCAAAGAGGGCCCTTTTGCTGGGAACTATTAATGGCTTCATGACAGAAAGTTGGAAGACATGGGGATGTAATGACAGGAAAGTCCAAGGTGACATCATCTACTGAGGGTGAGGAACAGAATGCCAGGTGACAGCCCCGTGAGAAACAAATGTGTGTTCATAATCATCTAAGCTTATGGTGTTTTTATTAAAACTAAACTTTGAGCCACTCTCAAGTTCATATTCTTTCCCCTAAATATTACATCATTTTATATTTTAGTTACGAACTAGTCTATTTGATTTCCAGTTTCGAGGAAGTGATCAGAGGTTTCCATAGGCTTTTCCATTGAAACTTCACATCTAAATGTTGAAGAAACGCCTCATACTTAATAAAGACACACACTGTTGCAAATTACAATGTATATAAAAAAGAAACTGGGTGGCTATGGACATTTTAGAGGGATGATCAGATCTAGGGACCAGGGTTTGGTGGAATAGGTGGTATTCATGGAGAACAAGTAAATAACCTTCACTAGACTTCAAGAAAGAGCAACAATTGGGACCATGAGCAACCATGATAGGTGGGTGTCAAGAAAGTGGCAGAAAATAGAGATATTAGACTGTGAGTGTCCACCCCAATCTGGAGCACTGGTCAGGGAGCAGAACGTCCTGATTTATAACAGTAGAGTCGGAGGAAATTTGTTTCTGAAATAATGAGTCAGGCCAGACGCACCAAACAGAGAATAGAACGGACATAGAAACTACTGAGATTGTGGCTTTCTCAAACTCCCTTCTAACAGTGAAGCTTGCAGCCCCCAGGACAGAAGCTAGAAAAACAACTGAAGTGATAATATACATTTGCATCGTATGTGCAAAATGTTCCAGACTTGAATTCAGTTGCTTTTGATGAAGCTCTCCAGTCTGAATGCTGCATCCATGCACAAAATTCCATGCATCTGCCTACTTTCTAACTCTTGTAGGAGATAAAGATGGATCATCATACGCAGCACATCAAATGGGAAAGTACTGCCCCTATAGATTTATGCATCTGAACACTTTGTGCCCCTTTTGTAGACATTGCTTGGGGAGATGGAATACATATGTCATTAGCTTTGAGTGTTCATACCTACACCCGACTGTGATACGTCAAGTCAATAGCTAGGTAAATTCACTTATCCTAATTGAAGCCATTTTAGGTTTAACTAGAATTTGATCTCCTTGGGGGGAGAATTGGGTGGAAAACTAACAAATTCCGCTCTAGGACTCAAGGCCAAGATGCCCCAGCAAACTTAACTTCTGTTAAACTGCTTGCTTGTGCAACTTCCCCCCTGCAGTTGCTTTAGCAAGACAACAAGATGTAGATTTTGCCTTTAAAATTTCCTTAGTTTAAGTGCCCAGGGCTACACTTAAGTCCCAACGCCTGGAGTTAGTCCCAGCAGGCTGGAATAAAGACTTTCAATTGGCTATATAAACTGGGTCTGAGTGATCCTCTCCGGAGGTCCTCCCTGTAACACTGCTTCTTGTTCCAGTTCTGTTTCCTGTGTGCTGATAGAGGTGTAATCTCTCAGCTTCCAACTCTGCTGCCATGCCTCCCCTGATTTTATGGGTTCTCCCTCTGGAACCATAATTCCAAATAAAGCCTTTTATAAGTCACTTTTGGTCATGGTTATTTTGTCAGAGAGACAGAAAAGTTTGAATACACCACACATTCAAGGAAAATGAATGAGGAGGATGAAAGAGGAGAGATAAAACAGGCAGAACAAGCTTGGGGAAGACTCGGTCGTAACGGAGACTTCAGAGGAAAACTACTTAAATGAGTCAACATTTATCCTTTGGATACTTGGGAAGATGTAACTTTGAAACAAAGGAATATGTCATAAAAGAAAAACAAACAAAGGAATGAATTAATACCAGACAACCAAAACTTCAAGGAAAACGTTATGGTGTTGGTGAACTGGTGAGATGGCTTAATGGGGAAAGTGATTGATTGCCTGTCACACATAGGTCTGAAGTTCCGATCCCCACACCACATAAAAATTTTGTCTGTAATCTCAAGAGTGTTAGGTGATGATAAGAGAATCAAAATCATGCTCAAATACATTGAAGAACTAGAGGCCAGGCAAGCTCCATGAGTCAAGGAAGAAAGAAAGAAAGAAAGAAAGAAAGAAAGAAAGAAAGAAAGAAAGAAAGAAAGAAAGGAAGGAAAGAGGGAAAGAGGGAAAGAAGGAAAGAAAGAAAGGAAGGAGGGAGGGAGGGAAAGAGGGAGAGGAAAAAGGGAAAGAGGGAAAGAAGGAAAGATGGAAAGAGTGCTGCTCTGGGGTCTAGAGCAAGAGGAAGTCATCTAGAGGTACAAGAGAGTTCTTTAATGAAACAGACAAAGAATTGTACTTCCTGGAAAGAAAACCAAACTAGAGAAAGCCAAAGTGATAGAATCAAGGGATTGGGGGTGGGATACTGGAAAGCAGCCATAAGAAAACCGAAAGTGACAGGCAGAGAAAATGAAAGCCACAGTCAGGAAAAGAGGGTGAGAGGGAGAAATGGGTGTAGGGAGAAAAGAGATGGATGACAGATTAGATAGGTAGATAGATAGATACATAGATGATAGATAGATAGATAGATAGATAGATAGATAGATAGATAGATAGATAGATAGATAGATAAGATAGATAGATAGATTAGATAGATAGACGAATAGATAGATGATAGACAAATGATAGACAGACAATAGAACCCTTATAGAACCAACGAATAGTTCACATCAGGATGGGAAGGGTGCTAGAGCTAAGCGTCTGTTGAAGTCTCTGTGTTAAATGTCTCCTTTCCTGAGCTCATCATCTTGGTAGGTTCCTCCCTTCCAGTCACCCATGGTTCCATGGACTATGGCATAGTTGTAAAGTCCTAGAGGTGGAAGCAACACTAGAAGCAAGCAGCCCCCAGCCCACCCTCACACTCCACACCCTCACCCCACCAGCATACCCTTCCTCAGTCCTCAAAACAATTAGTTCTTGCCTTTCAGATTAGACTAAATTTCCTTAAATCTCCTTCCAGAGTGAGGGAGGAAGGGAAGGACTTTCTGCTTCCTGACCCTTGTGGGTGGAGATGTGATCTCTTAGCTTCCTTCTCTGGCACCTGCTATGATGCTTCCTTAACTATGAAGGACTCTTCCCCTGGAAGGAACCATTGACCCAAATTACTTCCTTTCTTATTTTGTGGTGTTTTATTATAGCAACAGAAAAGTAACTAATACTGTCCTCCTCTAAACCTTTTCCTAAAAGTCATATAACAGGAAGAAAAGAATCATCACTTACACCAACAAAACACCAACAGCAACAAAAATACCATTGCTCAGATGCCTTGTCAAAGTTAATCATATGTGATCCCAAAGCAAGGTCACTTGAATCCACCCTGCCCATTGTCTCAGTCCTAGTTGTTCTGGCATTTGATTCAAGACAGAAGCAGCCTGTTTTAGGCTCTGGGAACAAAAGCTCCTTTGTTGTCTAAGGAATGTGAAGTGAGGTAATACACCGATTTTATGAAACCCTCCCCAGGGAGGAGAGCAGAAAGTTTTCCATTAGAAATAATGGTTTCTAGCGTGATAATAGAAAGTATGTTTGCAAGAACTCATCTGTTCTAGCTGGTTACAACTTCTGGGTTTAGCTTACTCTTTTAGGTCAGACACATAAACCAACGTATTTCGTAAGTTTAACTTGTTGATCTATAGTTAGATTTTTCTCCCATACTAAGTCCAGCTTAAGTGTTAAAATAAATCTGAGCCAAGCTTTTCATCCAAACAAAGCCATAGAACTAGCATGCATGAAAGTGAGGAGATTGCCTACAGGCTAGAAGATATTGGGGGCTTACTCTGTCGTGTGTTCTTCCCTATGGATTGGCATCTGTGTTGATGTCACACGGTCTGTGTGTGCATACACCAACACCATTCTTTCTTTGGGATCATATAGGTGGTGTACATATCACATAGGGCCTTCTGCTCCTTCTTTTATTTGAAAGTACACTTGAGATTACTAATCACTGTCTGCTTCTCTCTTATTTGTTCTTATATCTGTTGTCTGCTTCTGTACTATGTCATTCATTCAAACCCAACTTCCAATCTGACCATCTTCCTCCTCCTCTTCCCTTCATACTTTCAGATTTGAGTCTTATCTTTCCTCTAAGCCAGTCATGCAAAAATATATGAGCCATGACTCTTCACATTGACATAGCTGTGATCATGCACACATGTGTATATGTGTGTACACAAATAAGAACTCTCCAATTTGTAAGAGTCCAGCTTTTAAATTGTACAATTTAAAAATTTTATAATGTATAGCAGCAGAAAATTCAAGTTAATATTATTTATTCATTTGTTCATTTATTTATTATTTGTCTTTCAAAGACTAATAGATGCTTTGTGGGGAGTTGCTTAAAGTTATTTTAATATTATTTAAGATATTTTTCTTATTTTTTTTTGAGGCTGAGTCTCGGGCCAGCTAAGCTGGCCTGGAACACATTCTGTAGCTTAGACTGGCCTGGAGTTCCTGGTCTTCTTGCCTTCACCTTACAGGCATGAGTTCAACTAAAAATGTCTTATAGTTTGATATTTTCATCTTTGGGGACTTAAAACTCTATACGTAATCAAAAGCAATCTATCAAGCAACATGAGGATAATTCACAATATTAACAACTAACATATTAAGAAGCTATATTATACATTTACATGATGAATAAAATTAATATTGTGAATGAAATGAAAAGATATATAACATTGTGACTAATAAATTTCAGAAAATTATGACAAGTTCCTGTATCTAGAAGTCTTTTTTAAAATTCCATTTTATGTCAAATGCTTAGGGTTTAGAAATCATCACATATGTCATTTGGAGTATCATTTAATCAGCAGGTTTTTATCAGATGCTTACTGCATACCAGGCACTCACATCATCTAGAGGGAGAAAAAAAGAAACTAAGCATAACTTATTATGTATAAATTATGTAGCATGTTCAAGGGCAGTGAACAATGAATATATTCTATCAGAGGGTAATAAGTACTACTCAGGATGACAACTAGTTTAAGGAGTCTAAGGACTATGCAGATGAAAAGAAATAAAGTAGATCGTTCAGTTGGGATTGGGCTTGACAACTCTTCAATTTGATTAGTTGTGGTTTTCTATGTCTAAATATGACCTGAACAAGAGCAATACCAACAGATGTGCTAATAGAGCATAGGAAAGCCCTTGGTATCAACACTACACTATAAGCAGCTAAGGAATGCTGAGGGTAGGAGAAATGACTTCCCCGGGGAAGAGCATAGCAATTGGTTATCAATATTAACTGGTCAGGCCTGAAAACATATGCATGCTAGTAACATTATGCGGACCAAAAAGTTTGTATGTATGTATTTAGTGATATGTGTGTGTGTGTGTGTGTGTGTGTGTGTGCGCGCGCGCGCGCGCGCGATATGTGATATATATCATTTAGTGATGCATATATGCATACACACACAGACACACATGCAAGAACAATTAACAAAAAAGAGGCCATGTATTTGAAAGGCAGCAGAGGGAGGGTACATGAGAGGGTCTGGAAGGTGGAAAGAGAAGTGGGAGATTATATAACAACATTATAATCTCAAAAATGATTTAAAAGTATTCAACAGAAAAGTCATGAGCCATGGTGTCTCACAGGAGGTAAAAGCTGATGGATCTTTGTACCTGGTGCCTAACCTGGTGTACACAGTGACAGCCTGTGTAGTTCCATTGCTATGAGGTGAAAAATTCCCCTCAGTTCTTCTCTTCTTTAAAGACAGAAAGAATCCATCCAAGAGACAGACTAAGTGAAAGGAAAGTGGTAGTTCACCTCAAAGGGAAATAACTGTAGCAGGCTTATCCAAAGGACAAGGGGTGACAACCCCATTGGATTCTGTTTTGTACATTTTAAAGGAGTTTTTATGAATAT
Source organism: Rattus rattus (assembly GCF_011064425.1). Classification (NCBI taxonomy): domain Eukaryota; kingdom Metazoa; phylum Chordata; class Mammalia; order Rodentia; family Muridae; genus Rattus; species Rattus rattus. The sequence continues at coordinate 42,034,877 of NC_046157.1, read as the reverse complement.
TTATGAGGTGAGTGGCATATTCATAGAGCTAATGTGACCCAAACCATAGCAGACTGGATCTCTCTTTTGGAGTATTTCTTCCCAAGATTCTCATAAGAAGCTTGGGAATGGGGTCAAAACCACAAAGAAAATGATATAATGAGGCTGAAGTCTCTTGAGGATGTAGGACTTATTAGTATGTCTGTGTGGGAAAGTGTCCTACTTCCTCAGCTTCTGGTGTGAGGGGAAGAAGCTAGTTGTAGCATCCATTTCTTTAACCACAAAGAAGTGTTCTAAACACTAAGGAATACAGCTAGCAGCTCCTTAACTCCCTCATTTCTAACTCTGTGCCTCACCAGGAGCTGCGGCTACACTGCTACGATGACATAGTTGGGGTTTTCTTCAGCCCTATCACCTCTAACTCCTTTCCTGTGCAGTTTCAATACTGTGCATGTTTAGAGGAGACCAATAGGAGTCCATGAAGGATATGTGTAGTGTATGAGAAGAAAAAACTAAGAATGAAACTAAGATACTAATCTAAGCAACTTGAAAGACACCACCCGCCATAATGAAAGCTTCAGAAATGAGAAGGAAGACCCCTACAATCAGCAAAGTACCCTAAAGCTGGCTTTAAAGTACCCAATACATAAAACAGCAAACGAGCAGTTGTAAATGGGAACCTCAGCTCTGGAACTGTGGCGCTCAACCTTCCTAAGGCTGCGACCCTTTAATACAGTTTCTCATGGAACCCCAACCATCCGATTGTTTTCCTTGCTGTTTCATAACTGTAACTTGACTACTGTTATGAATCATAATGTGTTTTCCGATGATCTTGGTAACCTTTGTGAAAGGGTCATTCAACACCCCAAAGGGGTCACAACTCTCCCCACTGCAACTCTGGAGTGAAGTCTGGTCTATCAATAGAAATTCAGGAGATTTTGTTGTGTACATGATATTCTATATCGTGGGACTCAATGCAATGACTTAAGAATTGACTAATGGAGAAGAGAAGAGAGCCAAGAGTACATAGTGAAGTACTCCAGCACGAAAAGGTTGGAGAAGAGAGGGTGAGGGGATCTAGCATGGGCAGAGAAACCTCAAACCACTTAGAGATGAAAGCCAAGTAAAAGCATAATGAGAATGACGTGACCACTGCATCAGGTCACATAGGGTGAGCCTGCACTTAGAAGAGGGGAGCTTATTGCTGGCCTTAATGTGAGATACTGTGAATAGGGACAGTGGATTTAGAAATGAGCTTGAACTGGAAAAAATTTCCTGAACAAAACACCAATGGCTTATGCTCTAAGATCAAGGATCGACAAATGGGATCTCATAAAACTGCAAAGCTCCTGTAAGGCAAAGGACACTGTGGTTAGGACAAAAGGGCAACCAACAGATTGGGAAAAGATCTTTACCAATCCTACAACAGATAGAGGCTTATATCCAAAATATACAAAGAACTCAAGAAGTTAGACCGCAGGGAGACAAATAACCCTATAAAAAATGGGGTTCAGAGCTAAACAGAGAATTCACAGCTGAGGAATGCAATGGCTGAGAAACACCTAAAGAAATGTTCAACATCGCATCATAAGGGAAAGGTAATCAAAACAACCCATTTCACCTCACACCAGGAGAATGGCTAAGATCAAAAACTCAGGTGACAGCAAAATGCTGTGAGGATGTGGAGAAAGGGGACTCCTCCATTGTTGGTGGGGTTGCAGACTGCTACAACCATTCTGGAAATCAGTCTGGAGGTTCCTCAGAAAATTGGACATTGAACTGCCTAGGATCCAGCTATACCTCTCTGGCGCATATACCCAAAAGATACCCCAACATATAAAAAAAGACACGTGCTCCACTATGTTCATCGCAGCCTTATTTATAATAGCCAGAAGCTGGAAAGGATGCCCTTCAACAGAGGAATGGATACAGAAAATGGTACATCTACACAATGGAATATTACTCAGCTATCAAAAAAACAATGACTTTTGGAAATTGTGAGGCAAATGGTTGGAACTGAAACTATCATCCTGAGTGAGCTAACAATCACAGAAAGACATACATGTACTCATTGAAAGTATCATAGCCCAAATGCTTGAATTACCCTAGATGCCTAGAACAAATGAAACTCAAGACGGATGATCAAAATGTGAATGCAGATCGCTCCTGAGAGACACAGCCAGAATACAGCAAATACAGAGGCGTATGCCAGCAGGAAACCACTGAACTGAGAACAGGACCCCTGCTGAAGGAATCAGAGAAAGAACTGGAAGAGCTTGAAGGAGCTCGAGACCCCATATGTACAGCAATGCCAAGCAACCAGAGCTTCCAGGGACTAAGCCACTACCAAAGACTATACATGGAAACTCTGACCTCAGAGGTTGCAATGATGGCACCAGTGGAAGGGGAAGCCCTGGGTCCTGCTAAGACTGAACCCCTAGTGAACTAGACTGTTGGGGAGAGGCAGCAATGGGGGGGAGGGTTTAAGGAAGGGAGGGGGGAGGGGATGTTTGCCGGAAACCGAAAGGGAATAACACTTTTAAAATGTATTTGTTCTCAAGTTAATAATAATAATAAAAAAAAAAGATAGAAATGAGCTTGAGAGAGAATGGGAGACATTGAGTCACTGAAAATAAAAGTATCATTCAAGAAATGCTACTGCAAGTGGGGAGCTGAAGGTGAAAAGAGTTACCAGGAGAGGGAAACAATGGAGAAAAATAAGTGGTACCATGTTAGAGTCTCTAAAGACTGATGGCAGCTTCCTGGTCACCAGTTACATTGACTTTTTAAAATCTATTTGTTCTATATGTATTTATGCATATGTTGATTGATTGATTCATTCACTTATTTATTTATGTATTTAGTGGTTGTGTGCACACGCATATGCGTTTACATGTGCACATGTGCATGTATAGATATGCATGTACATGTGTGTGTATCTGTTTGTCTGTCTGTGGAAAACTTGCGAGAGTAGATTGTTTTCTTCCATATGCAGAGTCCAGGGATCAAACTCAAATCATCACACCTGACGGTAAGCACCCTTTACCCACTGCTCCCTGGCGCCCTTTACCATGTCAGCCCTGCTTCCCTTTCATCCGTTCTTTTCATTAAGTTCCATGTCTGTTCAACCATCATCTGTCAAATAAACACTGTGTTCCAGGCACAGTACTGTACAATGGGTTTGAAGGGTTATTTTATGGTCAAGAGAAAATTATACCTTCACTAGCATCTTTTCAGTATTGCATAGCAAAAGCTTAGGCCAATGAGAGAGTAAAAAGTGAGACCTGGGGACAAGCAGAGTTGAGAATAGAAAGCTTTGCATAGCCTGTTGTCTTAGGTGATGTCCTATATCTATCTCTTTTCCTGAGGCTACAAGTTCCTGGTTTTCTTTCTTACTGGCGTCACGTCTTTTCCATCATTCACCAAACCTGTGCAACAGTCTTTCAAGAATTTTTAATTCTCTTTGAGAATTTCATGCAATGTGTTTTAATAACATGCATCCTCCTCCCCCAACTCTCCCTGAATCACCCCCCTCTACTCCCTACTTTGCACCTATTTTTATCCTTCAAGATCGAATCATGCTACTCAAATATTCTGAGATGCGTGGTGTTCTGTTGGAGAGTGAAAGGGTGCTCAACTTACCAGAGGCTATCATATGCTCTTACAGAGAACCGTTGCTCCTTCTCCCAGCCGCTAACATTGCCAGTTTGACTTTAATGTGTCCTTAAACTTTGAATTGTAGTTGCGGTGTGAAATTTTCATGTAAATATTCTGTAATATAAATGCATAAACTGTCTCCAGTCACATGCCTATGTTGCCAGCCACCTATGCAAGAGTGTCAAGAGATAAATTTTTAAATTAATTTTGTTCCTTAAAATTGTCTTTGATGATTTCATATATATGTGTATATATATATTTATGTACATATGTATATATATAATTCATATATATTTATATATATTTCTTGATTACTCTTTTCCCAACACTATTTTATCTCCCCCACTTGCCTACCACTGTCAGACACTTTCCCAGATTCATTATTATTAGTTTTGTCTTGTTAGGTGTTTAGTTTAATCAGGGCCATCTATGTCATCATTAGATTAAAACTATCTGTCCATTGAAGCTTGTTTGGGGTCATCAGTGGTATACAACTAAAGGCAGTGACTCTTTTTCTTCATTACTGTATTCATAATAAATAGGTCATCAGTGCGTGGTAATATTTTCTGCATCCTCCCTCTATCCATGGCTAAATGTTGAGGGACCCATTCTTGTGCAGATCCAATATAGGCACATATAGGTGATACACATTTCTGTTTGTAGTGGCTTTGTCTCACCCAGAAGATGACATTTCACATCTATCTGCCCATCATCTTACGTTCTCCCCAGCTCTTACATTTTTTTCTGGCTATTACTTCCCAATATTACATTAGCTTTAGAGGGGATGGTATAAATGTCATGCTTAGGTCTGAGCACTTGCCCATCCCTCATTTCCAGTACCTAGTACAGCCTCATGCCTTCACTGACTACCAGAAAGGCCAGCTTTGATTAAAGCTGAGAGTAACAGCTGCCTATAGTAAACATAAATGTTAAGAAAGCAGTTTGATACTATGTCAAATCAAAAATTTAAATATTATCTTTCAAGGAATGATAATTCTTTCTCAACAGTTAATTGAAATTGTACCTCTCTTCCCACACATTACACCACTTCTATCTACAGATTTATTGATCCATGCCTATTTAATGGCCAGCTTCTGTTTGGGTTCTTCCTTGTTTGCCTTCTTTTCATTCTAACTTAGATCTAAATTTTCCTAAGAACATCCATCCATCTTTATTAATTTAAAAAGGAACATAATGCTACTGCTTTTAAGTATTTGCACATATACAAACATGTATACATAGTAGGCATATAAACATACATATAAAGAAAGAAAAAGAAGCAATTGAACAGGAATTTGTAGAATAATATCATTGTGTTGTACATTTCATAAAAATGGAAATCCAAATAGACAATCCCCATCTTTACTGGGACATATCCCTGCCAAGACAACAATGCTGGTGGGTCAGTAAGAGGCACAGAGATAAACTACTCTGGAGACAGTTTCAGAGAAAATGTCTGCTTGATTGCACATGGACAACCACTTATATAGTGAAAGCCCTTAGACTGACTGTGATTAGTACATTACCTCAGATTGTCTACTGAGCATTCACACTACCAGGGTCTCTATGTGAAAGAAGTGCATTAAAGGAGATGTGGAGAATGTAAATCTATCTTCAGGTTAGCTCCTGGTTACACACCCTACTTCATAATTCAATGTTCTGACATCAGGAGCATTATGTGTCTTGCTTCTTTATTTAGAAGCCCAGCATGCCAGAGGTTGGCCACCAGCTAATGCCTGCATTTTCTCCTACAGACATTAAACATTTGAACTATCCAAATTTAATTATAACTAGGAAAAGGAAAAGGAAAACAAGCAATGGGTGTTTTTTCCTTTTGATAATAGTATTAAAGAAAATTTAAGTCTGAAAATACCATATTTGGAAAAATGTCTTGAATATAACACTGATAGAAGGGAAGATTTTTAACAATTTTATGAAGATGAACATCATAATGTACATGTGAATAAATACTTAACAATCTATATATTCTACTCGTAGATGTATACCCCAGAGAAACTACAAGTATTCCCACGAGAAAACAATTACAAGACTATTAAATGTAGCTGTATTCTAATGACTTTTAAAAAATGTTTAAAACTGTCTAAATTAAAGCTAAGCAACATGGTTCATTGGTACGTCTAAATAATTGAATACTTTTAAGAGAAGATTTTAAAGGCGATTATGCTGATAAAATTATAAAAAATAAATCTCAAAGACATTAAATTGTTGGGCAAAAGCATGTCAATGAGTATAGTGCCATTTCAGTAGACTTAAAAAAATCAGCTAAGGTTGGACAGTAAGTTGCCTCATGTAAATACAAGAAACTGAGCCCAGTCCCCCCCCCACACACACACATAAACCATATAAAAACCTAGTTACCATAGTGTGCGTCTGGAATCCCAGCACTGGGGAAGAGGAACCAAGAGTAACCCTAGGGCTTGCTAGCCAGCCAGTCTAGACACATTAATGGCCTTCAAGTTCAGTGAAAGCAATTGAGGAAGATACTTGGTGTAAGACTGACCTCCACATGTACACACATCTATACACATTTGTATACCTACACACAACTACAATAATACATTTTATTATAAATAAACATAGGTGTGTGCTGGATCTAAACACAATAAATCTGCGATGAAAATTGTCTTTAGAAAGAGGAAAAGTAAATCAGCCTGTAGATTATGCTGTAAGTAAGTAGTACTTTTAGCCATAATTCTCAATTTTAAAGGTTGTAGCAGAGTATGATAGTATGTAGTTGTCATGATAAATAATTTTTGTGATTTTATTTTAATTCTTTATTATGAATAATAAATGAGACCATATATAATAAAACCTATGCCCTGAGAAATTCTTTCATTAGAAACACACTAAAGAAAAGTTCAGAAGTATTGTTTCATTTATTTAAGTATATACCTATGAGCATTCACATATGAATATACAATAGTGTGTATTACAGACTTTATACACACACATACACACACACACACACACACACACACACACACACACTAAAAACTTCACATGTCTACTGATCAGAAACAGAACCTACCTGCAAAGCACTAAAGGGAGGTTCAAGCCAAAGGCCGGCTGGATCCTGTGACTGGAAGCAAGCACTGAGAACAAGGCAATTGGCCTTGCAAGGTACAGGAACAAAATGTGTTCCCCACAAAATTACAGATGACCTGAGCCAGGTTTACTACTTGAAGCCAAGTGCTAGGGAAGGGCTGCTCTATTTGTAAAAAGAGGCTGAAAATAACATAGTTCAAAGGCAGTCTATGGCTTCAGTTTAAGTGGAGCTGCACGTCTATGGAATGCTACAGTCATAGACACAACAACAAAATTACAAATTACATTGTAATCTTAACCACAAAAATAAATGCCAAAATGCCATTACAAGACCTAGTCTTGAACAGAATGTCTACGAAGCCAGGTAGAGAAAATTGCATCCTATTGGAAAAGGAGAAGAGGAAAGGCTTGTTTAAAAAAGAGCCTGGAAAACAAATTTACCAACATTTTCAAGATTTTTAAATTCAAAGAAAGAAGGACAAAACAGTCAACATTAATTCACTCAAGGTGAAATAATGTTATAAATCAATTTCACTAAAGTGAATGGTTATGAAAAATATTAAATTTAAATGAGAAAAATATTTTTCCTTAACTTCAATAAACTGGATAGTTTGCGTATGGAAGACAATTAAAGAGAGATCAGTACTGTAGTAAGGTATAGGAAGAACTTCCGGAACACACCACAGAAAAGTATAAAAAGGTTTAATATGAAAGAGTTATTTAAATGTAAAAATAATATTGAGAAGCATTGAGAAGCGTGGATGAATGTCTAAGTATATTTTACAAAAAGGTAGTTGGGAATCAACTACAAAGACAACTCAGGTGAGAAAGAGAAAATACCAATAATATCTTCTGAACACAACAGAGATGCTGTACCCATGAATACTGGTAGCCGGATGCAGAAGACCAAACCAGACAACACTGCAGAACAGATGAAGAGCTCCCGTAGCCCGACTCCTATTGGCTACTGGAGAAGCTATGGGCTGTGGACCACTGCTGGAGGAATGAGAGTCCATTTCATTAGGGATGTGGTTCTCCGTAGGCTGTCTATGCTGCAGTGGCCATGCCTATACCTAAGTACACATGGGAAGCACTAAATGGACACAGTAGTTTGTTCATAAAATAAATGGAAAAAGATATAAAGTTGAGGGGGGATGATAGGAGGGAAGGCATAGAAGAGGTAGGCTAGGGGAGTGAGAGGTGGATCTGACCAAATGCTTTGTGTTTGTGTATTAAATTCTCAGATAATTAAAATGAGAGACTAATTACTTCCGTCTAATTCCTAACCATAACTGAATTAAGATATTATATTAGGGTTACGATTACCCAATGACAAAAAAATAAAAGCAATAAAAAAGGTAAATTCGTTGAGAAGTTAAAGATACAATTACATAAGCATTGGTGATATATATGGACAAATGCAATAAAGTAATCATTACTAAAATTAAGACGTCTGGGTTGAAACTAAGTTAAAAGCTGAAGAAAAATTAAAGGATATGGAGAAGAAGGCAATAATATACAAAGAACAAACCTTGTCGTAGTCAGCATGTAGTAGGCAGCATGATAAATAACTACATGTATATTAAAACATGCCAGAACGCCTGACTGGGATATGTCAAGCCTACAGCTCAACCCCAGTCCTGGAAAATAATATTTAATTAATATTTAATTAATATATTATATATTTAATTAATGTTAACATTTAAAATGCAAAGTTAACTTAAAAAATATAGAACTGTATTGCTCGAAGGCAAAGGGAACAGTCTCTGGCATCACCTGTGAAAGTTGAATGAGAATTTTCCCACATTTGAACACTTGGTCCCAGGTTGGAAGTGCTGTTGTTTGAGAGGTTTAAGAGGCACAGTATTGGTAGAGAACCTATGTCATGGGGGGTCTTCACTGGAAGTTTGGTTGCTCTGCTGCCCCCATGTACATGGAGATGTGATCCGTCAGTTTTCTGCTCCTGCCCCAATGCCTGCTGTGTGTTGCCATGCCTCTACCCCATCATGATGAACTCTTGTACTCTTGGAACCAGAAACTAAAATAAACTTTAATTTGCTCTTCTGTTTTGTCACAGTGGCAGAAAAGTAACTTATAATCACTCGTGACAAATTAGGAAATGATATGGTACTAAAAAAACACCAGAAAAAAATAAAAATTTTAAGTAGACTTATAAATAATGATACTGAAGAAATTAGTCAAAAATATTAATAGTAAATAAAGAAAGCAATATCACTTGATTCTTTTAAAATATTATTTGATTGGTATCTAAAAAAACCTCGGTTCTGTACTATATAGGTAAATGAAGGATAGATGATAAAGGTATTAACACTAACATAAAATAAACATAAATATTAATAAATATATTGACATTACATAAAGACTATCCAACTAAAGGTGAATTTTATAAGCTCATAATCATTGTGGTATATTTAAAAATATTTTTTTAAATTTACTGTAATGTGGGTCCCAACAATGCTTTAACAACTATAAACAAATGATGCTGTGAAAATTATAGCCTCCCAATCCAATTAAAAAATTATTAATAAGGGATTTTTAAAGTTTTAAAACCTCATGTTATACAATAATAAATGCAGCCCTAAGTAACTCATGGACTAAAGATACTGTCACAATAAAGCGACAAATATAGAGACTAATGATAAGATTATGACATGAAATCCCAGGATGCTGCTGAAATAACGTACACATATGTACTTTAAGATGCTCGCTATATGTAATTAGAGTGTTCGAAAATGGGCATTAGGTATTCAGATTTGGGCTTTGAAGAAAAATCAAGAATAAAGAAGGGAAAGAAAGATAAAGGGTCAATTATCAGGCAGTAAATCAACCAGCAAACCTGACATGAACCTTGGGAAGATTGATTTTTTTTAATTCAGTCAGTTTTGCTACTATAATATGAATATGAAATTGACTCAAGAAGTTCAGAGAAAACTCCAAAATCTTTGTAGACCATGATGTTTTGTTTTTGTCGACTTGACAGCATCTAGAATCACTTTGGAGAAAAAGTCAGGGCATGAGTGTGAGGTCAGTTGAGATAGAAAAGCTAACCCTAGGTGTAAGCAACACAATGTCACGAGCTGGTACAGCACGACAAAAGCAAAGTGTCAGTGGTCATCTGTCTACTTTTCTGTCTGGAGATGCCCTGTGACCAGCTACTCCCCTGCTGCCAAGCCTTCATTACCATGGTGGACTGTATCCTGTAAAACTGTTCAGCACCAATACAAAATCCTCCTGTTAAGCCCTGTTAAGGTATTTTTTGCACAATGAAGAAAACAATAACTAAAGTAGAAAATTGGTACAAAGAAATGGGGGCATTTTTGTGATAAACCTGACCCTACAGCTCTTGACTCTTTAGAACTGACATGAAGAAAGGATGTGGAAGTTTGGAATTTGTGGCTAGAAAAGCCCTCAAATGCTATAAGCAGAGCTTAATGAGCCATCCTGGTGGGAGTTTGGAAAACCAAAATTCTAAGAAAGTGTTGAGAGAAACACAGACAGTGGAGGCCCAACTCAGGGCAGTAGGCTAGAAGCCATTCATATTACATTTCAGTAAAGAATCTGGGCATATTCCATCCATATCCCAAGAACTTGAATGATGCTGAATGAAAAAGTAATGGATACCTTTTTCTTTTTCTGGTAGAAGAATGTTAAATACAGGAGAGCATTGAGGTTGTGTCATATTTATTGCTGACTGTTCCTGTCTACATTTATAGAAGATGGGCCAATAAGAGGAGCAAAAAAATATGAAAATGTCTTGTTTGGTTGGAGAAGAAGAGAATTTAAAATTGCAGACAATGTTGGTGCTTAGATAACAGCTGTAGATGTTGGAGATTAGCACCATAAAAGAGAAACCTCATGCCCTCCATTTGGAAATCAACATGGTACCGTTTTTATAGATCTCAGAAGATTGAAGAGCTCATGAGATCTTTCCCCCAAGCAGAGAAATACTATGTCTTCATGGTGAGAAGGGGCCAGAGTTCCTACAAGGAGTCCTTGAAAGGCCATTGTGTAAAGTTGTAAGGATGAAGCTTAAGTTACACTGACGACTCCAGGATGTTGGACTTGCCAGGACTGAGAGCTATCTGCCAAGGAAAACTCAGGTTTGAAATGGAGCCTCCCAAGAAAGAAGCTGTTTGTGATGAGGTTAACAGGGGTGCTGAGCTAAGCTAAAATACCCAGGCCCTGTGTAGGCCAGATGATTCTATCATGAGCTCCAGATGCCAGATATGAAGCTACAGCATTTGGTGTGTGTCCTGCTGGTGTTTGTCCTTATTTCATCCTTTCCTTGACATTCTCCCATCCGTTCCTTTTAGAATTGGACTGTTTACTCCATACCATTGGTATGCTGAGCATATATATATATTCACAGTTAAGATTGCCTGAGTTTTATAAGATAAAGTATGCTTGAACTTTTGAACTCTGTTGGAACTATTAAAGTATAGGAACTTTAAAAGTTAGTTTGAATACATTCTACATTCTGAAATGTCCATTAGTTTATGGGGATGGAAGATTGGGGGCTATGGCTTAAAAGTGATGTGTTGGAACACTCGTTATCTGTTTGACAGGATCTAGCATCACCCTTGAGACGATCTCCAGATATGTTCATGACAGTGTCTAGATTAGGTTAGCTAATGTAGGACAACCCACCCTGATTATGAGCAGCACAGTCCCAAGGACTGGGTCTCAGACTGAATAAAAAGGAAAAAGCTAGATGAACACCAGGTCTTCTGTTTTTGATATGATATGACCAGGGTGTCTCTCTACTGCCACCATGTTTTCGCTCCAACTATGCAGGAAATGTATGCATAGGTCCCCTTGAACCATAAGCCAAAATGAAGCCATCTTTCCAAAAGTTGTTTCTGATAGGTATCTTATCGTATCAACGAGAAAAGTGCCTAACACATAGACTAAAAGAAATTAATGGTTAACCATACAACAAACAGAATGAAAGAAAATATCTGAAAATATCTCTACACGATGTCTTAATATCCAGAATATATAAAGATCTCACAGAATTTATAAACAAAAAATAAACATCTAACTTTTAAAGTGAGCAGAAGTGTCAGCTAATATTTCCCTGAAAAAGATAAACAAATGAACAACATGCATATGCGAAAGTGCGTGATGTTATCCATCACTAAAGAAATGCAAACCGAAGCCAAGCATATGATGGTTCTTTAAAACTAACAAATGGTTTTGAAATAAAAAACAAGTGATAGCAAGGAAGTGGAAAAATAGAAACCTTCAAATATTTTATGAGACACATAAGGTGATATTGCTATGGAAAATAATCTGTTCCTCAAAATGAGAAAGATAATTACCGTAAAACCTGACAGACCTACCCTTCGCTATATACCCAAGAGGAATGAGAGCATGGGTTCACACAAAAACATGCACAGTATTCTGTATCACTATTATAAATAACAGCCAGAACAATAAAAACCAACCCAAATTTCTATCATGAATAAATAGTAGTGTGGGTTATAGTATATACAAACAATGGGATAAGATTCAACCATTAAAAGGAATGAAGAAGGAGACACACTCTTACAGTATACTCCCTGATCCTTGGTTCTCACATCCTTATTCCACAATGTTCCCTGAGCCTTAGGTGCTGGAGTGTTCTGTACATGTATCTATTGAGATTGGAGCTCATGACTCTGCATTTTGATTGGTTATGATTCTCTCTACTGGTTTCTGTGTGTTGCAAGAAATTCCCTTTATGAGAGGTGAAGAAACTACCCTTACCTATGGGTTTAAGGCAAATGTCTATGTAGTTCTAGGGATCATACTGGCTTAGTAAATTAGTGGTTGTAGGTTCTCCTCCAATCACCATGCCTTTCCTTAGTACTTAAGTACTAAGTAGTTAACTAACTAGTTAGCTAAGTTTCCAGTACCAGGGACAGTTTCCCTCTTATTGGCCTAGTAATATCAAAAACTATAATAATAAACTCTCACCAAAATGACGGACCAAATATGAGTTGAACAAGGACCATGCCAACGGACATGCCAAAGTGATTAGTGAAAGTCCAGGAGGCTTCAACCCTATACAAAGAACTACAGGCAACTGAGGGAAGTTGGGAGTAGTTAGGCTGTCTTCCCCGGGGAAGAACACACCAACTAATAGTGCAGTGCCAAATAGTTCCTGAAAACATGCATATGAGTAACATTGTGCAAACTGGGCAGGTTAGATTTAGGAGTATATATGTACGTACATATACACATTCAATAAATTGGGTGGCTGTATATGTATGGGCCACATGTGGGGCAGGCTCTGAATGGGTGTTCCTTCTGTGTCTGTTTTAATCTTTGCCTCTCTCTTCCCTGCCCAGGGTATTCTCGTTCCCCTTTTAAAGAAGGAGTGAAGCATTCACATTTTGATCATCCATCTTGAGTTTCATTTTGTTCTAGGCATCTAGTGGTACCCAAGTGTTTGGGCT